>NC_041388.1:313154906-313155577 GCF_002162155.2 Triticum dicoccoides | reverse complement strand
TTCGGTTTCGTTTCGGAGTTGTGAGGATTCGTTCGACTACATCCGTTTGTCTTCTTCATGGACTCGTTCTTCTTCCTTGCGGGATCTCAGGCAAGATGATCATACCCTCGAAATCACTACTATCTTTGCTATGCTAGTTTGCTCGCTCTTTTGCCATGCCAATGCTACGATGCCTACCATTTGCTTGTCAGCCTCCCAAATTGCCATGTCAAACCTCTAACCCACCATGTCCTAGCAAACCGTTGATTGGCTATGTTATCGCTTTGCTCAGCCCCTCTTATAGCGTTGTTAGTTGCAGGTGAAGATTGAAGTTTGTTCCTTGTTGGAACATGGAGATGTTGTTCCTTGTTGGAACATGTTTACTTGTTGGGATATCACAATATATCTTACTTAATTAATGCATCTATATACTTGGTAAAGGGTGGAAGGCTCGGCCTTATGCCTGGTGTTTTGTTCCACTCTTGCCGCCCTAGTTTCCGTCATATCGGTGTTATGTTCCCGGATTTTGCGTTCCTTACACGGTTGGGCTATAATGGGAACCCCTTGACAGTTCGCCTTAAGTATAGCTTCTCCAGCAATGCCCAACATTGGTTTTACCATTTGCCACCTAGCCTTTTCTTTCCCTTGGGTTCTGCAGACTCAAGGGTCATCATTATTTTACCCCCCCCCCC
>NC_041388.1:313082342-313154366 GCF_002162155.2 Triticum dicoccoides | reverse complement strand
CCCCCCCCCCCGGGCCAGTGCTCCTCTGAGTGTTGGTCCACCCTGTCAGCTGCCGGTGGCTACCAGGGGCAACTCTGGGCTGGCCTACCCGTACCTTGGACAATCTGAGTGTGCCCTGAGAAAGAGATATGTGCAGCTCCTATCGGGATTTGTCGGCACATTCGGGCGGTGTTGCTGGTTTAGTTTTACCCTGTCGAAATGTCTTGTTGTACCGGGATACCGAGTCTGATCGGAACGTCTTGGGTGGAGGTCTATTCCTTCGTTGACCGTGAGAGCTTGTCATGGGCTAAGTTGGGACACCCCTGCAGGGATTTGAACTTTCGAAAGCCGTGCCCGCGGTTATTTGCAGATGGGAATTTGTTAACGTCCGGTTGTAGAGAACCCGAAGTTGACCTTAATTAAAATACATCAACCGTGTGTGTAACCGTGATGGTCTCTTTCCGGCGGAGTTCGGGAAGTGAACACGGTGTTGGAGTTATGTTTGACGTAAGTAGTTTCAGGATCACTTCTTGATCATAGTTTCTCGACCGTGCTTTGCCTTCTCTTCTCGCTCTCATTTGCGTATGTTAGCCCCCATATATGCTAGTCGCTTGCTGCAGCTCCACCTCATTACTCCATCCTTCCTATAAGCTTAAATAGTCTTGATCTCGCGGGTGCGAGATTGCTGAGTCCCCGTGGCTCACAGATACTTCTAAAACCAGTTTGCAGGTGCCTATGTTACCGTGCAGATGACGCAACCAAGCTTAAGGAGGAGCTCGATGAAGATCTTGCCCTTTGTGTTGTTTCGTTTTAGTTGATCAGTAGTGGAGCCCAGTTGGGGTCGATCGGGGACCTTTGTCGCATTTGGGGTTCTTCTTTTATTTTGGTTCCGTAGTCGGACCTTGATTGTATCTGGATGATGTAATGCTTTATTCATGTAATTGTGTGAAGTGGCGATTGTAAGCCAACTATGTATCTCTTTCCCTTATGTATTACATGGGTTGTGTGAAGATTACCTCACTTGCGACATTGCTTTCAATGCGGTTATGCCTCTAAGTCGTGCTTCGACACGTGGGAGATATAGCCGCATCGAGGGCGTTACAAGTTGGTAATCAGAGCCTTCCCCGACCTTAGGAGCCCCACTGCTTGATCGTTTTTAGCGGCCGAGTTGTGTCTAGAAAAATGTTTTGAGTCATTTAGGAATTATATATCGGAGAGTTTAGGAATTCTTTTTACTCCCCAGTCCCTTCGTCGCTCTGGTGAGGCATCCTGACGTAGAGTTTTGACTCTTCTCTTCTCAAATTTCACTAAAAAATTTTAGGATCACGCGGGTATCTTGGAATCGTTCCGATGGTTTTATGATGAGAACATTGTCTTGGTGCCTCCTGTCAGGGGTTTAGTGGAAGTGTCCCGGGGAGTTGAGCTCTGAGGTGTTGTCGTCATAATTTTATCGTTGCAGTTCTGAAATACCTGAGTTTAGTACGCCGACATCGAAAATCTCTTTTATGCAGTTGTTGGTGAGATAACCCCGATAACCCAGTACTGAGGTGAGTACGGGAGTATTGCCATGACTTGTATAACGGATGCTTTTCGAAGGTTGAGGTAGACGATTTCCGAAGGTTTCTTGGTTATGTGTTGAAGGATGGATACAGCTGGATGTAGGATTTGTTAGTTTTGGGTGAGATATTATGCTTCCACTGTATCCCCAACACCTGATTGCATAACCTGAAAATTTCGGGAGTTTCATAGGTGGGAATTCAAGTAGCTCTTAGGATATCTTTCCGACGGATGTATGATATGAAATTGGGGTTCGACGTCTAGTGGTCCGCCTATTCACGGTCGTTTTTACAGTGGTCTCGTTGTGTCTTAAAGAGTCCTTGGCTATGCCGACTCGGGGACGCTTCGTATGTCATGTGCACTGCCTTGTACATGATGGTGCTGTACACTCGAGCCCGTGTAGGCCCCACCACGAAAACTTCGGACGAAATCTCTATCATATGTTTGTTCTGGCTTATTTTGCAAGCCAATCCTTTGTTTTGTTTTATTTGTGGTATTCGAGTTGCTTCGAAGTCAAATGTTGAATCCATACCTTTCCTAAATGGTGTTCTCATATTGCTATGTGAATACTAATCCTTCTTGATCATCGAGATTGTCTTGCCAATCCTTTTCAACCAGTGTGTCTCTCTTCAAGTGGATCCGATCATTCTCCCCATCCGCAAGATCAATTCTAAGTTTTTCTCAACGGTGTTCATTCCAACTGCCCCAAGTTGCCTTTGTTTTTCCCGCCCTCCCACCCTTTTTGTTCAAGGACTCAGATATCTTAATCATGTATCCTTTTATTGATGGGAAGTCTCTCCATTCTTTTCCGTCAATGTTCTTACCCGGTGGTTCTCAAGAAGATGTTCTACTAGTTCGTCATTCGCCATTCCTTTCTCTTATCCGGTGGATTCAAGTCAAGTTTTGTTGATCATACCTTTTTCCTCATTTCAATGTCTTCTCATACCGCTGCACCTCATTATCATTCTACTTCTCGCTATTCAATTGTTCCGGAGTGCTCAAGATATCTCGAAGATTCGTGTTTCCACTCTGCATTCGTTCAAGCTCTTTCGAGATTGGTATCTCATTCAAGTCATTTAATTCAACCGGTGCAACATCTCTTTTAAATCTTTTCAACGGTGTTCTTTTGAGTGGGCCCTAACCCACAGGTCTTTTCCCAGGATCTTACCTGACTCTTCTATTTTCCCAGAGCTATCCTAAATTCTTCTTCAAGTTTGACGTAAGATGAGTTATCATCAGTTAAATGCTTTTCTCCAAGATCTTTCAAATTCTTTTCATAGTTGGCTCAACCTCTTCGCTTTTGATTCTTCCGGTGTGCCTCAATAATTCTTGGTGGTGTTTCTCATCGTCATTCTCAGATATTGAAGACCGATGAAGACTTTTCCTCCATATCTATCCGCTCTCTCAGAGATTCGTGATTCTAGCTTGTTGCCATCCTCTCATAATTATTTGCGATTGTGAGATATTCTTTTTATCCATCCGGTGCAAATTTAGGAGTCTTTTCAGTTTGATTCTCTGAAGGCCATTATTTCGGGATTATTCATTCTCAGCCGTCAGTTATCATTCTCCTATCTTGCCGGTGCATCTATCGAATATCCTCTAATCAGTTCTTGATCTCTTTGTTCTCATGTATCTAGTTTTTCTCAAGCACCTTCGTTCATTTGCTAATTCTTACCGGTGATGCACCCCTACTTCGATCATTTTCAATTCTTCCGGTGGTTCTTTCAAGATCTCTCTTCCTTGTTCATCATATCAATTCATTTGTTGTTCTAATCCTACCAGTGGTTCGTTGAAGACCTTCTCAAGTTTGCGCAATATCTATCTTAATCCTTTCTACGAGAATAAGTAGTATGCCAAATCCGTTGATTGTCGTCAATTTAATTGGTGAAGGATAAGCATAACATAATTCTTATTCTTGTTCATCCAAGTGATTAATTCTTTATTCCGGAGGCCCTTAAAATTCTCGGTTTCATTTGTTTCATCTTCTCTTTTTCCCGGAGTTCCAAGCTCTAATTATCACGGAGATCCATCTAAATCATTACAAGGACTCACCTTGTGTTTTCAATTTCTCTTTCTTTTCATTCCTTTTGTTTACCGGAGTTCTTCATGGAGGTTCTACATGATGGTTCATCAAGGATTTAATTCCCTTCTCAAAGTTTTCATCGAGATTCTTTCCTAAGGAGCTCAAGCTTTCTTCATATGGTAATCCGGAGTGCAATTCTTTCTACCATATTTTGGAGGTGGTATTATGTCATTCTTGATAATTTGAGTTCATGTTCCATGATTCACATGTTGTTAAGAATGAGTTATTTTTAAATCCATCAACCTCGTTGTTGGAGTTATCTTGTGTCATATTTCACCTAAAAGCCTTCCATTGGAATGTTGCTATTTGTGGTGTTTGCCAATGATCCAAGTTATCTCTTTATCATCTTGGTGGAAGAAGTGTTCATCTCTTCCTTAATCTCAAGCAAGTAATTGTTTCCGTTAGTGGCCGGTTGTCACCTCATAATTTTGAGATGTTTTCCATAAGCCCACTACAAGCTTATTCGTTTCGTTTTTGGTTTTCCAACAACTCCGTTATAACCTTCTTGGAAGGGTGCTTGGCATTTTCTTCTCCATTCTTCTATTTCAATTATCTATCTTCTATTCTTTTGTTTCGGAGGCATTGTGATGTTGTGCTCTTCAATCATCATCTTGTTTTGTCAGGATCGTGTTCTTTTCATGCTTATCCATTTAACCGGAGTGTCCTGCCTTTTTCTTTCAAGTTCTTTTTCATCTTATCAAGTCTTGCATCTCTTTTCAACCGGAGTGCTGTCCGATTTTGATCTTCCTTGTTCCTTGTTTATCTCGTTTCAACCAGAGTGATTTCAATTCCTTCTTGTCCATTGTACTTGTCATTCATAGCTTCGCAACCTTCAAGTCCTCGTAATGTTTTTTGTTCCTTTTTCTAACGGATTGTTTGCAATCTCGTTCATCTCTGTTGTACTCTTTCTTTTAAATTGCTCAACCTCTCAAGGTTCGTGATTTCACTCGTTTGTCAAAGAAGCAACTTAGTTTTACATCTTCTCTTCCTCTTCCGTTTCTCTCCGGTGCCATCCTAGATCTCGGGACGAGATCCTCTTGTAGTGGTGGAGTGTTGTAACGCCCCGAGACCGACGATCAGAAGACTTCCAGCTATTCCGAGTTCCTCCGTGTGTTTTTTTATTTGTGCTTGCTCTATTTATTTTTGCATTGCATCATGTCATCATGCAGTCATCTCTTAAATCTTTTGCAACTCTTCCAAATAAATTGTATGGATTTTTCGATCCATTTAAACCGAGGGAACTCACATGGTGACTTCTCTTTATAACTTATCCTCCAATATTAGGGAGCTATATTAAATATTTCTTTATTTCGGAAATCACCAAAACACACTTGCAAAATAATTCCCCATGCCTTTGACCTCAAACGTTGTCCAATAATTTATTTCATCATTTTCCGGAGCTCCACCAAAAATCCAAACATTTTTGGACCTTCCCAAACCTCACTTCCTATTCAAATCATTTGAATTTAAATCAAATGAGTTTGAATTTAATCTTTCAATCATGGCCTTTCTATTTTTCTCGGAACAAACTCATTTTTGCGAGTCCGAAAAAATTATCCCCATGTCCTACTTCTTCCCCTAACCCCTCTTTCTATTCTTTCCTATCTCTGTTTTGTTTTTATTTTCTTTAGAGACGGAGAAGAGAGACTTGCAGCCCAGCCGGCCTCTTAGGCCCGGCCAACCTAAGCCGGCCCAAGGCCCAGCCGACCCCTCTAACCCTAGCCGCCAGGAGGCCGATCCCCTCCTCTCGATCTCTCCCTCCACTCTCTCCCTACGCCGCCACTTGCCCGAACCCCTCTGCTCGATCCCATCTCCTTCCTCTCGCCCGACCCCCATCTCCTCTGCGCCGCAGCCTCGTCAGCGCCGGCTCCCGTCGCCGCTGCCTTCTTCCAGCGCCGCCGCGCCATCTTCTTCAGGCGCTCGAGCACGAGCTCGTCCCCGCCGCGCCAAGCCCCTCCCCATCGACCATCGTGCCGGCACCCAAGCGCGTCGCCCGTGCTCCTTCCCCGCTTCAGACGCCTCGCCGTCCGTCTTTTCGCTGGAATGCGTGCCCGAGTCCGTTCGACTCTGCCGGCCGCCGTGACCGCCTTCCCCGCCTTCGCTCGCCATCTCCGACAAGTGCAGGCGTCGGTGAAGCCCCACAGCGCCTTCTCCAGCTCGTCGTCGACCTCGCCCTGCCTCTGCCGTTTCGCCGGATGCCTTCCCTGCTGCTGGGGACCTCGGATCCACCCGTTCCCTGTCTCCGGCGCCGTGCTAGGCCGCCACCTTCGCCTCACTGCTGCTGCTACCCTCTGCTGCTCTCCTTGAGCGTGCCCGCTTCCTGCCGCTGCTCACGCACCGCCTGTCCTTGCTGCTGCCCACTCAAGGCCCTCGTGTTGCTTCGTTTCGGTGACCATATGGACCGCCAAGTTCGACTACGATCCTCGAGATCATCGGGTTGCACGCCAACATGAGTACAACCACAGACGGCTACCTGCGGATGGATTTCGTCAAGTTCAACGACGACCCGTGAAGCACATGGGTACATCAAGTTCCTCTCCGAAAAACATGTACCATCTACCGTCGCTCGAAGACCCGTGTACGACTACTTCCACGATGTCCGTGAACCACTACCGTCGACCCTCGAAGACCCCGTGGGCCCCGAACATCCACGGGACATGAACAACTACTTCCACTATGATATGTACCACTACCGTCGTCATGTACAACTACTTCCCACGACGACCCGAGAATGTCTACTTCCTCTACATCGTACCGAACTCGAACCGCTCCGAAAACGCACGCTTCGAAGGTATAACCCTGAGACGCCGTCCGTGGACCGAATGCATGTGTTGAATGAGATGCTCGAGTTTTGCACCGTGATCGAATCGTCCTTGCGATGCCCCTCTTTTGCCGTGCCACCGTCCCGTGGGAACCCGATAACCGGGATCACCCCACCATCTCTAGCATGTTCCGCACATCCGCACGCCTCCTTTTGCACCGATATCTCCATGAGTTACCGGGACCGGAATGTTGCCGTGGCACCATTTTTGTTTCGCCGCCGTGGCACCCTTTTCGTTCCGCCATGGTGACCAAATGCTTCATAACATGCTCATGTCAACATTGTCATAAAAATTGCATAAAACTTGCATATGTCATCCGCATCATGATAACAACATTTAAAATGTTTAAACTTGTTGTTGCATTAAATTGCTAAATGCATATGGGGATTTACCGGATTTGTTGTTTTTATATCCGGCCCCATTTAAATTGTTTAGATGGTATAGTTTATATTATGCTTCACCTCTTGCCATGTTTAACAATAGTTAATATTGTTGGGTAGCTTAAACGAGAGATAACTAAATAATTGATGTGGTGTTCCGTTAACATGCACCTCGTTGCATATTGAGCTCCACTTAACTTGTAGTATTGTTTGTTGCACTTTGCCATGCCATGCCTCATTAAACCAGACATGCATCATACTTGATTGTGCATCATGCCTTGACTATGCTTGTGTGTTTACCATGGTTGTTTGCTTCTTTCCGGTTTGCTTCTCTTGTTAGCTTCGGTTTCGTTTCGGAGTTGTGAGGATTCGTTCGACTACATCCGTTTGTCTTCTTCATGGACTCGTTCTTCTTCCTTGCGGGATCTCAGGCAAGATGATCATACCCTCGAAATCACTACTATCTTTGCTATGCTAGTTTGCTCGCTCTTTTGCCATGCCAATGCTACGATGCCTACCATTTGCTTGTCAGCCTCCCAAATTGCCATGTCAAACCTCTAACCCACCATGTCCTAGCAAACCGTTGATTGGCTATGTTATCGCTTTGCTCAGCCCCTCTTATAGCGTTGTTAGTTGCAGGTGAAGATTGAAGTTTGTTCCTTGTTGGAACATGGAGATGTTGTTCCTTGTTGGAACATGTTTACTTGTTGGGATATCACAATATATCTTACTTAATTAATGCATCTATATACTTGGTAAAGGGTGGAAGGCTCGGCCTTATGCCTGGTGTTTTGTTCCACTCTTGCCGCCCTAGTTTCCGTCATATCGGTGTTATGTTCCCGGATTTTGCGTTCCTTACACGGTTGGGCTATAATGGGAACCCCTTGACAGTTCGCCTTAAGTATAGCTTCTCCAGCAATGCCCAACATTGGTTTTACCATTTGCCACCTAGCCTTTTCTTTCCCTTGGGTTCTGCAGACTCAAGGGTCATCATTATTTTACCCCCCCCCCCGGGCCAGTGCTCCTCTGAGTGTTGGTCCACCCTGTCAGCTGCCGGTGGCTACCAGGGGCAACTCTGGGCTGGCCTACCCGTACCTTGGACAATCTGAGTGTGCCCTGAGAAAGAGATATGTGCAGCTCCTATCGGGATTTGTCGGCACATTCGGGCGGTGTTGCTGGTTTAGTTTTACCCTGTCGAAATGTCTTGTTGTACCGGGATACCGAGTCTGATCGGAACGTCTTGGGTGGAGGTCTATTCCTTCGTTGACCGTGAGAGCTTGTCATGGGCTAAGTTGGGACACCCCTGCAGGGATTTGAACTTTCGAAAGCCGTGCCCGCGGTTATGGGCAGATGGGAATTTGTTAACGTCCGGTTGTAGAGAACCCGAAGTTGACCTTAATTAAAATACATCAACCGTGTGTGTAACCGTGATGGTCTCTTTCCGGCGGAGTTCGGGAAGTGAACACGGTGTTGGAGTTATGTTTGACGTAAGTAGTTTCAGGATCACTTCTTGATCATAGTTTCTCGACCGTGCTTTGCCTTCTCTTCTCGCTCTCATTTGCGTATGTTAGCCCCCATATATGCTAGTCGCTTGCTGCAGCTCCACCTCATTACTCCATCCTTCCTATAAGCTTAAATAGTCTTGATCTCGCGGGTGCGAGATTGCTGAGTCCCCGTGGCTCACAGATACTTCCAAAACCAGTTTGCAGGTGCCTATGTTACCGTGCAGATGACACAACCAAGCTTAAGGAGGAGCTCGATGAAGATCTTGACCTTTGTGTTGTTTCGTTTTAGTTGATCAGTAGTGGAGCCCAGTTGGGGTCGATCGGGGACCTTTGTCGCATTTGGGGTTCTTCTTTTATTTTGGTTCCGTAGTTGGACCTTGATTGTATCTGGATGATGTAATGCTTTATTCATGTAATTGTGTGAAGTGGCGATTGTAAGCCAACTATGTATCTCTTTCCCTTATGTATTACATGGGTTGTGTGAAGATTACCTCACTTGCGACATTGCTTTCAATGCGGTTATGCCTCTAAGTCGTGCTTCGACACGTGGGAGATATAGCCGCATCGAGGGCGTTACACATGGCGTAGTAGCAGACGTGGGAGGAGGCCGCGCTCGCAGCCTACCAGACAACGTTCCCCTGGGCACAGCCGCCAAAGTTCTTTGACTTTACCTGCTCCAACGATGAGGATGACGCTTACGGCTGTGGGCGAGAACTGCTGTGAGGCTTTTTGTTTTTATTATGTTTTATTATATTTAGTTATGTTTGAAGGGGACTTTGGCCAGCGGTTTTAATGTTTAATCATGTATTATTAATATTCATGTTTTAAATTTAAATATTTTTTGTGCCTATTTAGTTTTTCTAAGACCACGCGGACAAATGCGTCGGCCACGGTGGGTGCACCAGCCGACCCAAAAAACCCGGACATGCATGTCTGCTCGGCCGACCGAAACGGATAAAAATCACATTCCTTTGCATCAGCCGGTTAGAATTGACTTACAAGCGGGACCCATTTGTCTGAAATTATGTTAATATAGCTAAACACTAGATTAGACCTATCTGCAATGTATTACACCAATATGTGGTGCTTTCTACAACAAACCTGTATAGTAGGTATTTTGTGCAACACTAGCCCCAATAAGTGGTGGTTCGTGCAATTCCCTCAGATCCATTATGTCTAGCTACTCGATGCACTAAAGGCATGTAGCATCCATCTTGTCACCAGTTGTTTTAGTGCAAGTACAATGCGTGTCGACTAGCTCATATTTGTAATAGCTAGCTGCATCTTTCCAGCGTAGGCTAGCTAGTTGTTGTTCTACACCCTATTACCATATATGGCAGTAGATATTTTCCCATGCGGTGATGATATGGCTTGCTGCATGGCTACATGCCTTACTCCTTGGGCGGTACTCCCTCCGTCCGGGTTTATTAAGCCTCTCAGCATCACAAGCATGTCCCCTTTTATAAGGCCCCATGTTGGAAAGGTGCATGCATGCAACCATTTCATTGGTTGTATTGAAAGCTATTGTTGTTGGTGCCATGGTTGAAAAGTTAATACACTTCATGTGTGCTTTTTCATTGGCTGCATGCATGTGAGAGAGTGCATTGGGAGTGGAATGGAAGAATTAATGTGAGCAAATTACTATGTGTCTTGGTCTAAGAGAAGTTGTCTTTAGGCCTAATAAACCTGGACGGAGGGAGTATGATCTACGTGTCATTTTACTGGTTAGAAACGTATGCATGCATAGCGCCGTGGATGAACTCAGCTAGCTAGTAGATGAACCGAAGGGGCACCGTCTCATCCATATCTACCCTTCGGAGCGTTCAAAGAGTTACACCTGTAGCAGTGCGGCGGGCTGGGCAATTAATATGTTCACAATGCGCTGGTTAGCGACCAGGTGCTGTAGCATAGGGCCATAGACACAATAGTCAGAGTCACCTGCGGGAAGAAGAAATTGGAGCTCGCGCTGGTGTGGTTCATAGCGACCATGTGGTAGGCGGGTACTGCTGGTCACGCAAGTAGCAGCTCCATTGTTCTTACTCCGTTGACGTGCTTAGTCCTGCGACTTGCACTCTGCTTTGTTGATCTAGAGATATACTGCTGCTAGTATCTGTTTGCTAGTCACTGTACCGTCATATATATGTTCTCCTGCAATTGTTCTTTGTTCGTTGGCCACGGTACGGTTGAGAAGAAATATGTTCTGGTGAGCAAGTAATCTTCATGATTATTTGGGCTTACGCGGGGATGTGAGAATCACTATATGTGCCTCATCGTATCACTGACCTCCTTATTTCCATAGTCACATGTTGTCTATATTGGTGTCACGGCCGCTAACGTATTGTACCAGTCACAGTTCAGGATAGGATTGTCTGAGTTCTCCGCCGGGGACGACACTTGTTCCGAACAGGGTATTGGTGATCGATCCTTGGGAACAACCCATACTAGTAAGTCAAGTTGTTGTGCCTCTTGGGGACCAAAGGGATCTGCTCTTCTGGAACCCATGTGGTTTTGGTCGAGACTGTCGCTGTTGGAGTACCCCTCTTAAGAGTGTAAAAGTGTGAAATTTCACCCCTGTGACTCCCGGGTTGGGAAGCTTGCCGGTCACGTGTGATGCCAATATTTTTTATACACTGCCGTAAAATGTATTTCCAATATTTCTGTTGAACTCCGCTGGTTATTATCTTTAAATTCAACCTTTTGTACTTATTTTCCACCGCTAAATCTTTCCACTGCTGCCGTATCATTTCCTTGAAATTGATTTACACCGTTGTGATATTCATAACACCTTTTCCTTTCGTACACTTGATAAAATGGCTACTTGCCAGGTATGAATCATCGTACTCACCCTTGTCTATTTCTATTTTTGCAGCCCAAACTGGTAATGATCCCGAGCATGACTTTGAGCAGTAGGTGTAGCACACGTAGGGAGGGAATAAACTAAAGTACTTTAGAAGTTTATTTTCAACAAGAACTTTGTATCCCCGGCATAACGAATACATGCTATATATGTGTATTATTGTGAAATGTTTTAATTTAGACCTCACATGTTTATAAGCTTCGTTTATAAACATGGCGGTTGTTATGTCCAAGCCATATTTTGGGACGTGACAACTTTAGTGCTCTGATACCACTAAAGCTGCCACACCCCAAAACATGGCTCAGATGTAAGAGCCGCCATGCATTTATAGACGAAGCCACTAAAGCTGTCATGCCCCAAAACATGGCTTGGATGTAACAACCACCACATGTTTGTAAACGAAGCTTATAAACGTGTGAGGTCTAAATTAAAGAATAATTAAAATGCATTGTTTGCATCTGGAATTAATTTTGCCTAACTATCATTTTTCTAAGAGCTCAAGCATGCTAGCATTTATAAATAATTTTGGAATGATCAATATCTTGAGACCCGTACGTGCATGCTAATCAATAGTAGATTTTTATTTGCACAAGCTCGCTTAGAACATGGAGTACTACATTTGCTGGAGTAGTCCACGTGCATGTACATGTATGCATCAATGCCTGACATGCACAACATCCATCGTGTCTACTCGATGCACTGCATGCATGTAGTGAAGGAAATATGCCCTAAAGGCAATAATAAAGTTGTTATTTATATTTCCTTATATCATGATAAATGTTTATTATTCATGTTAGAACTGTATTAACCGGAAACTTGATACATGTGTGAATACATAGACAAAACAAAGTGTCCCTAATATGCCTCTACTAGACTAGCTCGTTAATCAAAGATGGTTAAGTTTCCTGACCATAGACATGTGTTGTCATTTGATGAATGGGATCACATCATTAGGAGAATGATGTGATGGACAAGACCCATCCGTTAGCTTAGCATAATGATCGTTAAGTTTTATTTCTATTGCTTTCTTCATGACTTATACATATTGCTCTGACTATGAGACTATGCAACTCCCGAATGTCGGAGGAACACCTTGTGTGCTATCAAACGTCACAACGCAACTGGGTGATCATAAATATGCTCTACAGGTGTCTCCGAAGGTGTTTGTTGGCTTGGCATAGATCAAGATTAGGATTTGTCACTCCGAGTATCGGAGAGGTATCTCTAGGCCCTTTCGGTAATGCACATCACTATAAGCCTTGCAAGCAATGTGACTAAAGAGTTAGTTGCGGGATGATGCATTACAGAAAGAGTAAAGAGACTTGCCAGGAACGAGATTAAACTAGGTATGAGGATACCGATGATCGAATCTCGGGTAAGTAACGTACAAATGACAAAGGGAATTAGGTATGTTGTCATTGCGGTTTGACCGATAAAGATCTTTGTAGAATATGTAGGAACCAATATGAGCATCCAGGTTCCGTTATTGGTTATTGACCGGAGATGTGTCTCGGTCATGTCTACTTAGTTCTCGAACCCGTAGGGTCCGCACACTTAACGTTCGATGACGATTTGTATTATGAGTTATGTGTTTTGGTGACCGAAGATTGTTTGGAGTCCCGGATGAGATCACGGACATGTGAGGAGTCTCTAAATGGTCAAGAGGTAAAGATTGATATATTGGAAGATAGTATTTGGACATCAGAATGGTTTCGGAATGTTTCAGATATTTATCGGAGTACCGAGGGGTTACCGGAATCCCCCGAGGAAGTAATGTGACAGCATGGGCCATAGGGGGGAGAGAGGGGAGCCCACAAGGGGTGGCGCGTGCCCCCCATAGGCTGTCCGAATTGGACAATGGGAAGGGGGTGCGTGAGGGAGTCCTGGATTAGGGGGTCCCCGGGCGTCCGGCCTATGTGACATGGGCTGAACTCGTGGGCCGTGAAGATACAAGATGGAAGGCTTCCCCCCGTGTCTGGATGGGACTCCCCTTTGGCATGGAAGGCAAGCTTGGCGTTCGGATATGAAGATTCCTTTCTTTGTAAACCGACTCTGTATAACCCTAGCCCCTCCGGTGTCTATATAAACCGAAGGGTTTAGTCCGTAGAGGCAATGATAATCACACATGCTAGACATCTAGGGTTTAGCCATTACGATCTCGAGGTAGATCAACTCTTGTAACCCCTATACTCATGAAAGTCAATCAAGCAGGAAGTAGGGTATTACCTCCATTAAGAGGGCCCGAACCTGGGTAAACATCGTGTCTGTCGGTGTCAAAACCGGCGGATCTCGGGTAGGGGGTCCCGAACTGTGCATCTAGGCAGGTTGGTAACGGGAGGCAAGGGACACGAAGTTTTACCCAGGTTCGGGCCCTCTTGATGGAGGTAGAACCCTACGTCCTGCTTGATTAATATTGATGATATGGGTAGTACAAGAGTAGATCTACCACGAGATCGGAGAGGCTAAACCCTAGAAGCTAGCCTATGGTATGATTGTTGTTGTGTATGTTGTCCTACGGACTAAAAACCTCCGGTTTATATAGACACCGGAGAGGGTTAGGGTTACACAAAGTCGGTTACAATGGTAGGAGATCTACATATCCGTATCGCCAAGCTTGCCTTCCACGCCAAGGAAAGTCCCTTCCGGACACGGGACAGAGTCTTTAATCTTGTATCTTCATAGTCCAGGAGTCCGCTCGAAGGTATAGTCCGGCTATCCGGACACCCCCTAATCCAGGACTCCCTCAGTAGCCCCTGAACCAGGCTTCAATGACGACGAGTCCGGCGCGCAGATTGTCTTCGGCATTGCAAGGCGGGTTCCTCCTCCAAGTACTTCATAGAAGATTTTGAACACAAACATAGTGTCCGGCTCTGCAAAATAAGTTTCCACATATTGCCATAGAGAGAATAATATTTACACAAATCTAATCTACTGATGTATTCCGTAGCGTGACACACCACGACCAAGCCTTTATCCGAGTCGTTTCATTATCCCACCTCAGCGCGTCATGCGAGGCGGTTTCCTTGGCACGTCTTGTTAAAGCAGAGATCGTGTCCCCTTATCCCGGGATTCTCATCAATACGGGCGTGGGTAACCCAACCGCGCCATTGATTACGGCGCTTGGAGATAAGCGAGTTTTACCAGGCTGGTGGGGACATGTAGTTGCATCTACCCATATAAGGGGATAAGGATCCACCTTTTCACCTATGGCTTCTTCCTCCTTCGCCTATCCATTCTTGCGCACTCGAGCTCCAGCGCCCAAGTCTGCACTCCCCACCTCAACCTTCTCCAACCATGTCCGGAGCGGGAGGAAAGTGGATGGTCTCCTCCGTCACGGAGGGACACATCAAAAAGTTGAGGAAGGCCGAATACCTGTCTAACGACATCGCGTACCGGCTTCCTGAAAAGGGGCAGCTCATCCCCACCCCTAGGCCCCATGAGAGGGTGGTGTTCCTCCCCCATTTCCTCCGTGGACTGGGCTTCCCTCTCCACCCATTTGTCCGGGGGCTCATGTTCTACTACGGCCTGGATTTCCACGATCTGGCCCCGAACTTTGTCCTCAACATCTCGGCGTTTATCGTCGTGTGCGAGGCTTTCCTCTGCATCCGCCCCCATTTCGGCGTATGGCTCAAGACTTTCAACGTCAAGCCGAAGGTGGTGCGCGGCAACCAGGCGGAGTGCGGAGGCACCATGGTGGGCAAGATGGCCAACGTCTTATGGCTCGAGGGCTCCTTTGTGGAGACCCTGAAGGGGTGGCAATCGGGGTGGTTTTACATCACTGAGCCGCGCGACCCCGAATGGGTCGCAGCCCCCGTGTTTCGATCCGGACCCCCTACGCGGCTTACCTCCTAGAAGTAGACGGGCCTGTCGTGGGGTAAAAAAGGAGAGCTGACTGGACTCCAAACATGCATCCAAACCCTGGTGGACAAGAAGCTCAAACTTGTCAACGTTGTCCAGGTTATGCTCATCCGCCTGATACTCCCGTGTCAACAACGGGCTTTCAACCTGTGGGAGTTCGACCCGGTGCGGCACCAAACTCTGAGCAGGCTCTTCGACATGACGTACAAAGATGCCTGGAAGGTGCTTTTCAAGGGCGCCGAGGCCCCCGCATCCGCTACCGAGGATCGCAGATTCAGTATGCAGCATCACGCTCATGTGGTAAGCTGTTTTTTCCTTTTACAGGGTATCAGTTTTTCATAGTTTGACTCCATGCGAGATCTAAGCTCCCTTACCTTTGACAGGATTGGCAGGTGATGTCCAGACAGATCAACTGTCCGGCTCCTTTGCCCGAAGGCCCAGCGGACGCTCGCTTGGCGAAGCTGCTGGTTCCGGCACCCTATGTGGTGCCGGAGAAGAAGGCCGTGAAAAAGGCCATGGGGACTCGAAAGAGTGCCCGGCGCCAGGAGGTGTCGGATCCATCATCCGACGGTTCCGAGGCGCATTCCTCCCATGAAGACGAGGAGGAATAAGAAGAGGCCTCTCCCCCTCCAGCGGGAGGAGAGAAGAAAAGGAAGGCCGCCCTCTCTGAGGAGGCCAGAGGGTCCAAGAAGGGGAAAACTCTTCCTCCGGACTACTCCACCGACACCGACAATGGCGGAGAGGAGTGGCAGCCCAGGGCCAAGCCCCTGGCAAAACTGTAAGTATCCGGATACCAGAGTAATTCATTGTATTCGTTTATTGCACAGCTTTCCCTTACATCGAATATGTTTATGCAGCCCACCCAAAGACCGGCTCGACGCGTCGTCGAGCGGCTCACTAGACTAGTCGGATGTGAACTCGCTTCCGACAGCTTCCTCCCCCCGCCCTACGGACGACACCGAAGTGTTGTCCCAACAGGTTCCAAGCCGGGAGGAGGTGGTCCTGGAGGCGCCGCAAGGCGACCTCCCGGACTCCAGGTGTAAAGGAGATGAAACCCCCCAGGGCTCCAAGTCCGGCTCTAGGCTGGATACCGCTCCGGAACCTTCAAAGGTTCCAGAGTCCGGCGGGGGACCTCCTTCCAAGAGGAGCAAGCCCACCGTGCCGGTGGCCCCCGTCCAACCGGAGGCGCCGGACAATATGTTGGAGGCGCTCCAAGGCGCCTCCATCGACGAGGAGCACCGCACTATTATGAGTGCGGTGGTCCAGAAGGTTCAGTCCGCCAAGAGCGGACTGATTGAAGCTTGTACTAGCCTTTTAACAGGCTTTGAGGTGAGTAAAGAATGTGTAAATAATATTACCGCATAGACAGTAGCCCCTGATGCTCTGTTTGGCGTTCGGGAAGAAAAGCTGAATAGAGGATCAAATAAAATTCGCAGGAGTCTAACAAAAATGAGTCAATATGCATATGCAGGCTTCTCTGCTTGCGTCCGCCGCACTGACTGCGGAAGTGGACACGCTAAAGTAGAACCTCGAGCGGTCCGAGCAAGAGCTCGGGCATGCCAAGAAGCAGCTCGAGGACAATGAAGGTAAGAAATACCTTGTTTAAATATATATATAAAAAGGTGCAATTGCAAAGAATGACAGGATTATCGTGGCTATTGTAGGGGCCACGTCTGAGGTGGCGACCCTTAAGCAAGCGCTGGTCGAGGCCGAGAAGAGGGCGGCCTCGGAGCGCACCGAGCGGGAGAAGTATGAGGCCGAGGTTGGCAAGGTACGGCAAGAGCTCCAGGCTCTCATGGAAAAACATGAGAGTTTGGAGCTTGACTCAAAGACGCGAGCGTCCGAGCTCGCGGTGGCTATTGAAAATGCCAAGTCTGCCAAGGCCGAATCCCAGAAGACCCTCTAGGAGTTGGATGAGGTGAAGAAGATAGCGGCGGGTAAGGCATTCTTTATGCAAAGCAAACACATAAACATGAGTTACTTGTTACTTACCCGAATCCGGAGCTCTCCAGGAGCGTTTGCAGATCTTCCCCGGAGTGTGTCCGATGCTGCCGCATTCTATCAAGCCGAGGAGGGCAGCTCGACAGAGAAGGTGTTCTGGTCTCAGTATGCTGAGGCCGGACACCCCGTGCCCCTGAGCGACCAGCTGAAGCAACTGGTCGAGCTCCACAAGGTGGCCGAACAGGCCATGAAGGGCCTCATTGTTCGGCTATGGCCTAGAGGGGCTCTGCCTGGGAGCTATTTCGGGCTGGTGTGGCGGCTGGTGGAGGCCTGTCCAAGGCTCGAAGTCATCAAGCGCTCCGTTTGCATTAAAGGTGCCCGTAGGGCCCTTGCCCGTGCTAAGGTGCACTGGGGCAAGCTGGATGCTGAGAAGCTTGTGAAGGACAGGCCACGGCCGGGGAAAGAGCATCGCAAGCCCGAGAATTACTATAAGGATGTTCTGAAGGGTGCCTGCCTTGTGGCAGATGAATGTTCTAGGGATGTAATTTTTGAGTGAAACTTGCTCGTTTTGTCCTGTGCGCTGAAAACTTATTCATATGCGCCAAGCAATGCTGTTGGAATTTAAAATATTACCTTCTGTGCGGCTGTTTATCAATTATGAGAGATGGCGAGTCGTCGGCTTCTGCCCCCGTGCCGCTAGTGCTGGGGTGTTCGGGGATAAACCTGAGTGCTCTTTTTCCCATGTTTGGGTCCTTCGAGGGAGGCGCTCAGCCCAACGAACAAGGCAATCGGACTATAATGCGTGAACACTCACACTTAGCCATAGAATTCTATAATTTTAAATTTCGGCGAAGCCCCTGGTATTTGGAAGACCGAGTTCGGGGCGCTATCCACGCCTTGGTCGGATAGAGCCGGCTCCTCGCCCTAAGCGACATAAGTCTTTAGGGACTCGAAAAACCTCTCGAACAGTGACCAGCTCTCGCTTCATCATGATAGTCAGTTTTAGCTTTCTCCACTGAGGTGCTCGACCCAGCTCAACTGGGGCACAATCGCAGTGGTTCTCCTAGTGCTACCTTAGCCGATATAGCGGAACGTAAGGCACCAAAACATAGGAGCCGGGCAAACCCAACTATTGACCCAAGACATGATTCGGAGCCGATGCATATAATGCTATAAGTTTGGGGTGCCACACTTGTTAAAGTGTTCGGACTTCTCACACCATATTGAGGGGTACTAAAGCCCCTGGCGTATTTTGGCCGTACCAACGTGTACGGGTGCGACATGTCGTTAAGGAACATATATAAAGAAAAAAGGTAATGCAAAAATAGACGAAAGCTATGCATTGTTTATTAAAAAGGGCTGCATCAAAGCAGAACGATACAAATAATGCGATAAGTGAAAGGTTGGACTAGTTAACATGTCCATTCCATGGGCAAGCTGCGGAATAGTATGCGGAGCAGGTATACTGCTCGTGATAGAGACCACCTGGGAGTTCCGTAATGCGGCGTGGCTTGTCTGCTTCCCTGGTTCTTGCATCATTTGTGCGGCAATTGAACTGCCGAACAGGCCTTCCGAAGGATGGAGTCCTGAAAGTAAGAGAAAATTAAAAAATCGGCAGCCCTGGTACGGTTTAAACCGTGTTTCGGGCGTGCCGTGATGGTGCCCCTCCCCCTGTACCCATGGTATCTCTAGAGCGTAGTTATGTACGCGAAGTACTGGCGTCGCCTTTTTGCGAGGGTTGGGGTTGGGGCCGCATTGCTACGCCTGCTCGGATCGTGCCAGGTGGTCTTGTTGTAGGTTACTCCGGGCATGCTTGACGGTGTCCAGTCGTTTAGTGACCGGACTGGAGAACTGCCTGGAAAGGCTGCTTTGTACTTCCGCTGCAAGGGCCGCCGTGTGCTCCTCCGTTCGGAGGGAGCGTTCGGTGTTTCCATTGACCGTAATTACTCCTCGAGGGCCTGGCATCTTGAGCTTAAGGTATGCGTAGTGCGGTACCGCATTGAACTTGGTGAATGCGGTTCGCCCGAGCAGTGCGTGATAACCACTGCAGAACGGGACTATGTCGAAGATTAACTCCTCGCTTCGGAAATTATCCGAAGATCCGAAGACCACTTCAAGTGTGACTGAGCCTGTACAGTTGGCCTCTACATCTGGTATTACGCCTTTAAAGGTCGTTTTGGTGGGCTTAATCCTCGAGGGATCTATGCCCATTTTCCGCACTGTATCCTGGTAAAGCAGGTTCAGGCTGTTGCCGCCGTCCATAAGGACTCTAGTGAGATGAAATCTGTCAATAATTGGGTCTAGAACCAATGCGGCGAATCCGCCATGACGGATGCTAGTGGGATGGTCCCTTCGATCAAAGGTGATCGGGCAGGAGGACCATGGGTGGAACTTTGGGGCGACTGGCTCTACCGCGTATACGTCCCTTAACGCGCGCTTCCGCTCCCTTTTGGGGACGTGGGTTGCGTATATCATGTTCACCGTCCGCATTTGTGGGGGAAAACCCTTCTGTCCACTGTTGTTCGGCGGTCGGGGCTCCTCATCGTCATCGCTATGCAGCCCCTTGTCTTCATTTTCGGCGTTTAACTTGCCTGCCTGCTTGAACACCCAAAAATCCCTGTTGGTGTGATTGGCCGGCTTTTCGGGGGTGCCATGTATCTGGCAGAAGCGGTCGAGTATTTGGTCCAAACTGGACGGGCCCCTAGGATTCCTTTTGAATGCCTTTTTCCGCTGACCGGATTTAGAGCCTCTGAATCCGGCATTAACTGCCGTATCCTCAGCATTGTCACCGTTAATGCGGCGCTTCTGCTTGTTGCGACGCGACCTGCCACTACTGTCCCTGGTATCCGAATTACCAGGAGTCTTGGTCATATTGTTGCTACGAGCAAGCCAGCTGTCTTCTCCTGCGCAAAAGCGGGTCATGAGTGTCGTGAGTGCTGCCATAGATTTTGGCTTTTCCTGTCCAAGGTGCCGGGCCAGCCACTCGTCACGGATATTGTGCTTGAAGGCTGCTAGGGCCTCAGCGTCTGGACAATCGACTATTTGATTTTTCTTTGTTAGGAACCGTGTCCAGAATTGCCTGGCCGATTCCTCTGGCTGCTGAATTACGTGACTTAGGTCGTCGGCGTCTGGGGGTCGCACATAAGTGCCGTGGAAATTGTCGAGGAATGCGGCTTCCAGGTCCTCCCAACAACTGATTGATCCTGTTGGCAAGCTGTTAAGCCAATGCCGAGCTGGTCCTTTAAGCTTGAGTGGGAGGTATTTGATGGCGTGGAAATCATCGCTGCGGGCCATGTGGATATGAAGGAGATAATCCTCGATCCATACCGCAGGATCTGTTGTGCCATCATATGATTTGATGTTTACGGGTTTGAAACCCTCGGGGATTTGATGATCCATTATTTCATCAATGAAGCATAGTGGGTGTGCGGCGCCTCTGTACTGGGCTATATCATGACGTAGCTCCAATGAGCTGTGTCTACTATGTTCGGCCCTGCCGAATTTGTGGCCGGCGTGATGGTTACCGTCTCGAGCCGTGGGGCGCCCCCGCGATCCGTAGATCGATCTTGTTTGCCTTGCCTTGTCCTCCAACATATCTCGTAAGTCCGGCGCATATTCCCGTGCCTTGGTACGGGGTGCGGCTTGAGTGGAGGGACGAGAGGCCTCTCTGGCGCGGCCACGAGGTGGCCGGTCGGCCGCATCAAGTGCTTCCTCCTCTAATCGGGGTAGCAACCTGCGCTTTGGGTAGCTCTTGGAGGGGCGTTCGAGTTTATGCTCTTCGGCCGCAAGGACTTCAGTCCATCTGTCGACTAGCAAATCTTGATCAGCTCTAAGCTGTTGCTATTTTTTCTTGAGGCTTCTTGCCGTGGCCATAAGCCTGCGTTGAAAACGCTCTTGTTCTACGGGATCCTCTGGCACGATGAATTCATCATCGTCGAGGCTTGCCTCGTCTTCGGAGGGAGGCATATAATTATCGTCCTCGACCTGTCTGTCTGCCGCTCTATCATGAAGGCTGGTTTCTCCATCCTCCCGTGCTAAATCTTGCTGGAGGGGGTTTTCTTCGGCACTTTCCGGAGTATTATTATCTCCCATGCTGGAATCACCGTATTTGTTTTGGCGGGATTTTGAGCGGCGCCGCTGACGCCGGCGCTTAGGCTGTTTCTTGGAGGGGTCGTCCTCCACTGTTCCATCACCATCTCCTTCTTTTGGGGTGTCCACCATGTATATGTCATATGACGAGGTGGCTTTCCAGGGCCTAGTAGGCGCTGGTTCTTCATCATCTCCTTCATCGCCGTCCATACCGTTGATGTCTTCGGAGTCGAAGTCGAGCATGTCGGTTAAGTCGTCGACAGTGGCTACAAAGTGGGTGGTGGGTGGGCTTTGAATTTCTTCATCGTTCGTACCCCAACCTTGCTGACCGTAGTCTGGCCAGGGCTCTCCTAATAAAGAGAGAGACTTCAGTGTCTTCAGGATATCACCGAAAGGCGAGTGCTGAAAGATGTCCGCGGCAGTAAACTCCATGATCGGCGCCCAATCGGATTCGATCGGCAGGGGTGCGAAGGGTTCGGAGTCCGGAGAGGAGTTCGGCTCCTTGGAGTCACGAGTCTCGCAAAGTACGGGGCTGGTGTTCGGCTCAATCGCTGTTGGGATCGCAGCCCCCGAGGTGGCGTCCAACCGCCCATCCTCGATCGGTGCAGTTGGCTCCAAATTAAGGGTCGAAGCTGATGCGGGTGCGGCCTCCAGGGCACTGTTCAGTGGCAGAGCTAGATCATGCTCGTCGAGACAGTGCGGCGCGCTCGGCAGTGGCTCGAATCCGTCGAAGATCAAGTCCCTGCGGATGTCAGCCGTGTAGTTTAAACTTCCAAATCTGACCTGGCGGCCAGGGGCGTAGCTTTCGATCTGCTCCAGACAGCCAAGTGAATTGGCCCGCAGTGCGAAGCCGCCGAAGACGAAGATCTGTCCGAGGAGGAAGGTCTCACCCTGGACTGGACTGCATCGCTATTGATGATTGTAGGAGCCATCGAGCATGGCAGCGACAACACAGAGGAACTCTCAATGAAAGCACCAATGTCGGTGTCAAAACCGGCGGATCTCGGGTAGGGGGTCCCGAACTGTGCGTCTAGGCCGGATGGTAACAGGAGGCAAGGGACATGAAGTTTTACCCAGGTTCGGGCCCTCTCGATGGAGGTAGAACCCTACGTCCTGCTTGATTAATATTGATGATATGGGTAGTACAAGAGTAGATGTACCACGAGATCGGAGAGGCTAAACCCTAGAAGCTAGCCTATGGTATGATTGTTGTTGTGTATGTTGTCCTACGGACTAAAACCATTCGGTTTATATAGACACCGGAGAGGGTTAGGGTTACACAAAGTCGGTTACAATGGTAGGAGATCTACATATCCGTATCGCCAAGCTTGCCTTCCACGCCAAGGAAAGTCCCTTCCGGACACGGGACGGAGTCTTTAATCTTGTATCTTCATAGTCCAGGAGTCCGGCCGAAGGTATAGTCCGGCTATCCGGACACCCCCTAATCCAGGACTCCCTCAGTGTCCCTGTCTCCTGTTACCTTCCATCCTAAGACGCACAGTTCGGGACCCCCTACCCGAGATCTACCGGTTTTGACACCGACATTGGTGCTTTCATTGAGTGTTCCTACGTGTTGTCAATAGAAGGATCGATGGATCGCCTAGTCATCAATGACAAAATCACCTCTAGAAAAGCCCTAGTTCCTGGGCAGATCCTCGAGATCGGCAAGTTCACCATAGGCGCCCGCCCGGCCATAAAGCCCGAGGCGGTCCCCCGGATTGCCAAAAATCATCTCCGCATCAACCCCGAAAGCGTCGATAAGATGGATCCGACCGATGTTTCATCTTTAAAAAAACTTCTAGATCGCATCGCCGCCCTAGGGGTCTCAACAGATTATGATCTGATTGGGCTTAAACCCGACTAGAGAGAAATCATATCCCCACCGGTCACCCACCTGGTGACCATCGTGGAAGAGCAAGGTGAGGATACTGCTCCTCCTATGCTAAAAGCAAACTATGTCCGGATCTCCGAGCTCTGCAAGCCAGACGCCCATCTTCGAGAAACTATCCGTGCTCCGAACATAGAACCAGGCTTCGAGCCTAAAAACTCTCAGGACACTCGGATCCTGGGCCATTAACCTTAGAAATTCTTCAAAACCCGGATTCCGCAGTGGGCCACGGGGCAGATTTAATCCCACCTGCCCACCACAAGCAATACTCTCCAAACAATTCCGGTCCCCTGGACATATGCGATTTGATGTATATCCGACAACAACCTCAGGAAACAGTCCATCACTTTTGGGATAGATTCCTACTTGTTAAAAGATTGCTGCGACGATGATGCGGTATCAATCTTTTTCGCAACTGTACAGACGAGGGGATCCTCAATGCCCTCAACCGACGCTGCATACTGCACTTTGCAGATTTGGCTCACATAGTATAGAAGTACTGCACAATGGAAAGCGCCTAGAAAGCCCAGGCAGCTCGGTGGGAACCACGTGCCTTTAAGCCACCCACCGGCCGGGCAAAAAGGATGCACCCTCACGGGGCACCCGATCATCGCTTCACGGACAAGAAAATTAAGCCCTTAATAGGGCACATGACTGTCCTTGATGAATGGCTTGACAAGCCTTGCCAGATACACACGATGGCGAATTCCGAACCAACACATAACCTTCGGTCATGTTGGATACTTCGCCAGGTGGCTAAAAGCGGCGAGGCCATCCTCACCGAAACCACCACAGCAAGGTACCCCTTCGAGGGTAACAATCTCAATGTGTTCATGGTCTTCGAGACCTTCTTCTCAAATAATCGGCACAAAAGGGCGCTCCGCAACCTCGCCGAAGTCAACCAAGTAGCTGCAATAAACCCTTGGAACGACATGGCGATAACTTTCAACGCCAATGATGAACCACGGGCCTGATCAGTCCGAGCACTAGCCGCCCTAGTTCTAAATCCAATTGTGGATGGATTCTGGCTCACTAAAGTGCTCATGGACGGGGGCAGCGGATTGAACCTCATCTACGTGGACACGCTCAATAAAATGCAAATGGACAGGAGTCGCATTGAGCAAAGTAACACAACGTTTCGAGGAATTATCCCCAGTTGAGAAGCAAGATGCTCGGGGAAAATTAAACTCGGCATGGTATTCGGCATGCCAGAGAACTATAGGTCCAAAGAGATAATCTTCCAGGTGGCCCCTCTCAGCATCGGATATCATGCCCTGTTAGGGCGAGATGCATTCACACGCTTTCAAGCCATACCTCATTACAGGTACATGAAGCTCAAAATGCCCGGGCCCAACGGTGTTATCACTATCTCCAGTGATCTGGACATAGCACTCCACGCCGAAAACAAAACTGCATCCCTGGCCCTCAAGGCACTATCCAAAGCCCTGGTGGCCGAGGAGCTCACCGCTCTGTGTTCCACAGTGGATAGAGACTGTAAGTGCATCTAGTGCCACCCCTAGTTGGTTTTGGAGTATTGACGACAAACCTGGTTGAGGGACTAATGTGTTTGTGAGAATTGCAGGATAACACAGGTAGAAGTCCCTCATTGATTCGGTTTTCCTACCAGAGATGACCCCTAAAAATGTATGAAGACATTGAAGTCAAAGGTGGGATGTGAAGACATTCACATTGAAGACTATGACAAGAGAAGACATCGTGTGAAGACTATGGAGCGCGAAGACTTAGTTGTTTCGTCATTCTTTTTCTTCTTCGTTGAGTCATAGGAACCACCATACTGTTAAGTGGGGTCCAAGTGAACCAGTCAGAATGTCTGAAGTGATGCTTAACCAAAATCCTATGTCTTCGAGTGAAGACTATGAGAGCAAATCTTATCCAGAGTTGGATAAGTCAGCTTTGCTTGTAGCCCAAGTAAAGTTGCCGCGTGTGTTGGAAATCTGACCGTTGGAACACGTGTCAGTTCCTTAGTGACCCAGGGTCATTTCAGACAAATCAGGTCGGGTTGCCTAGTGGCTATAAATAGCCCACCCCCTACAACCATAAACGGTTGGCTGCTCAGAGTTAGTGTACGGCTTTTGTCGTTTGAGAGCAACCCACCTTGAAGCCTTTGAGAGAGAATTCCTTGCGAGGATAAAGCCCTAAACACCCAGAGCCAAAGAGTGTTAGGCATCACTTAAGTCTTCCTGTCCGTGTGATCTGAAGACTTATTACACTTGAGGACTGTGAATCCTCCAGCCGGTTCGGCGTCACGTTCTGAGCATCCAAGAGTCATTGTGGATTGCCGGTGAACGAAGTCTGTGAAGGTTTGGAAGTCTGCCTTGAAGACTTACCAGAGTGATTGGGCGAGGACTGGGTGTCCTTAGCTCAAGGGGAATAAGGTGAAGACACAGTCTTCTGAGTTGAATCTCAGCCTCCCTAACCAGACATACAGTTGTCACAACAACTAGAACTGGTCCAACAAATCATTGTCTTCAACAAGTCACTGGTTCTATCCTTACCATCTCTTTATTTATAGTTGGTCCTTGTGAAGTCATTGTCTGTTTGCATTATCTTTTGTCTTCACCGAGTGACTGCTTGTTCTGATTGGCTTCATACTATCTTCCTACCTGATCTATACTGCCTGGCTACCATTAGTCATTGTGCTTTCACTTCATTGAATACTTGACTATGGCTTGCTTAGTGTAGTCTACCTTCCGCTGCATGGTAATCGGTTTATTTCTATCGTTTGTCTTCGAAACTCCCATGTTTGAAGACTTTCTTAAAAATCGCCTATTCACCCCCCTCTAGTCGATCACTAGCACTTTCAATTGGTATCAGAGCAAGGTACTCCCTTGTTCTGTGTGATTCGGTTTAACCACCTGGAGTTTTAGCTATGTCGACTGCAGGGATAATCAAAGTCTCCGTTGCATGTCCAGTCTTCGATGGAACTGAATATCCCTACTGGAAGAATAAGATGTGCATGCATCTTGAAGCCATTGATGTCGACCTCTGGTATGTCGTCAAGAATGGCGTTCCCAAGGCTGGTGAAGGTGTCACCACTGCTGATGTCAAGAAGTTCGTTCAACTAGACTCCACTGCCAAGAACATCATCTGTGGTCATCTGACCAGAGGACAGTATGGCCGTGTGAGTGCTCTGGAAACATCTAAGCTAGTCTGGGACTGGCTCTCCAAGGTCAATGAAGGCGTCCCAACCTAGAGAGATCAAAGAATCAGTGTCCTTCGCAACCTCTTCAACCGCTTCAAGAGAAATGACAATGAGAATGTTCAGCTCACGTTTGATCGACTCACTGACATCACAAATGAACTTCAAGCCCTTGGCACTACTGAGATCACCAAGCATGAAGTCGTCAAGACACTCCTGAGATCACTTGACAGCTCGTTTGACACCCTAGCCCCGATGATTCAAGAACGTCCTGACTTCAAGACACTCGATCCGTCTGACATACTTGAAAGGCTCAACACACATGAGTTTCAGCTTTCTGAGAAAAGAGACATCTACAGTCCCAACTATGGGCGAACTCGTGCCCTGAAGGCAAAAGTTGTCTCCTCATCTGAAGAAGAATCTGGCAGCAGTTCTGATGATCCTGAAGACATTGGAAAGGAGCTTGCTATGCTTGTGAAGAAGTTTCAAAAATTCACCAAGAAGAAAGGATTCAGAAAGTCTTCACGATCAAGCTCAAGGAATGATGAAGCTTCTGCTCATGACTACAAGAAGAGAACATGCCACAAGTGCAAGAAACCTGGCCACTACATCTCTGAGTGTCCGCAGTGGGACAATGAGAACAAGAAGAAGAAGAAGAGCAAGGAGTATGATTCTGACGACAAGAAGAAGAAGAAATACTCAAAGTCTTCTTACAAGTCCTCCTCAAAGTCTTCATCACACAAGAAGAGCTCATCTGGCAAGACTCGTGCATTCATTGTCAAGGAAATGGATTCAGAGGAGGAGTCCGCTTCTGAGGAGGCGGAGGTGGAGTCTGAGGAGGAGTCCGATTCTGGCGTTGCAAGTCTGGCTACAACATACGTTGCCAAGTCCATCTTCAACACTGAAGACAATGGCTTCATCGCCGACGCCGATGCAAATGACAAGGACTACTCCGCTCCCACCTACTGCTTCATGGCATGCGGTGCCAAGGTAAACACACGCACTACTCACTATCAAACATCCAGTGAAGATTACTCTGATTGTGGTTCCAAACCCAGCTACAAAACACTTGCTAAAATTGCAACTGAACAACAGAAAGCTATGGAACATATTCAAAAACTGTTAGACAAAAGCGATGACCTGTTAGACGCTGAAATGACTCGATCTCAGTCCTTAATTGAAGACATAAAAAATCTTCATGTTAAGTATGAGGAACTTGAAAGTCGTCATGAAACACTCTCAACAACTCATGAAAAGCTTTCCTATGATTATCTTCAAAGGAAGCAAGATCTTGAGAAATTGAGAGCGGCTCATGAAAATCTTCAAAAGGAAAACGAGTCACTTCGTGCCAAACAGATCAGTTCCGCTCAGCAAGGATTTGAACCACCATGTCTTAAATGCATTGAGCGTGACAACGCTACTTTTGTTGCTGGATGTTCTATTGCTGCTACTATTGCGATATCTTCAACTGTTGATGTGGTAACTAACCCCTTTGCTGAGGATACCACTGCTATTGCTGATGAAAATGCTAGGTTGAAGACATTTCTTGAAACAGGGATGTACAAAAGTCTCAAAGGGCATCAGACACTATGTGATGTCCTCAAAAGGCAGATCCTGAACCAAAACCCTTGGAAAGAGGGTCTTGGGTTCGAAAGGAAAAGGAATGCCGATGGCTCTTACTGGAAACCTGAGCAGTACCCCAAAACCACATGGGTTGCTGCAAAGGAACCTTCAGTGGATCCATCCACCCTGTCTGGCTTCACTTGTGCTAATCCCATTGTTATTGATGAATCCTTTGATGCAAACTATAAAATGTTTTAGAATCAGAATGGTGAAGTGTTTGCCAGGTATATTGGTACTAACTGCAGGAATGGGCCACCTATGAAGAAAGTCTGGGTGCCGAAAAAGTGGTTGGAGAATCTTCCTGTGAATGTCGTCATGACACCACAAGTGAAGAAGACAAACCCCAGATCACAGGCTTCATATGGTCCAAAGGCTTCATACAGACAAATGACTCACCTAAGTCGCACTAACGCGAATGTTTTGCAGGGAAACCATACTCAGGCCTATGAATATGAGCGCGTTTCATCAAACCGCCATGTTCATAAGACCAAGAACAACTCTGCTTATTCTTATGAGTACTATTGTCCACCTGCAAGACTATTTGGTAGGGCTCCAAAGCCAAAGTTCTCAGATGCTGCACTTAGACTCATTGCTTCGAAGCCACCCTTGAAGATGTGGGTGACTAAGAAAGCTTAACTCTCTTTTGCAGGGAAGGGTCTCCAGCCGAAAATCAAATTCGTCTGAAGCTATTGCTGGGGACCTTAAGCATCTTGTAGGGCGCAAGATCAAATGCCCAAATGGTCTTATTATGTATTTTGTTCCTGAATCGCTTGCTACTTGCCCTATCAGTCCTAACCTCGATCTAAGCTTTCATAATCCACTTGCTCGTCAAATGTTTATGCTTCACAATTCTCTTCGTGAAGCCTATCCCCCTAACTGCACTGTAGGGTATGACACCAGCTGCTTCAGAATGGATTATTGATAGTGGGTGTACTAATCACATGGCTGGCAAGCGAAGTCTTCTCATGGACTCAACTTTACGTCCATCTGACAAGAGTCACATCACATTTGCTGATACTGGTAAAAGCAAGGTATTGGGTCTAAGTAGAGTTGCAATCTCAAGGGATCAACACATGGATAAAGTGATGCTTGTTGAATCTCTTGGTTTCAACTTAATGTCTGTCTCAATGCTTTGTGATTTAAACATGATTGTGATATTTGGAAAATATCGTTGCCTTGTTCTAATGGAATATGACAAGTCTCTAGTCTTTGAAGGGTATCAGAAGGATGATTTGTACGTGGTAGATTTCTCAGCAGGACCACAACTTGCCGTATGTCTTCTAGCAAAAGCTTCAGAATGCTGGCTCTGGCATCGGAGGCTAGGGCATGCTGGCATGAGGAACTTACACACTCTTGCAAAGAGGAAACATGTCATTGGCATCGAGGACGTCAAGTTCAAGAAGGATCACTTATGCGGTGCCTGTGAAGCAGGAAAGATGACGAGGGCCAAGCATCCCTCGAAGAAAATCATGACAATGACTCAACCCTTTGAACTGCTCCACATGGACCTCTTCGGTCCCACTCACTACTCAACTCTTACTACTACTGCTTGTCTCTATGGCTTTGTCATTTTTGATGATTATTCAAGATATACTTGGGTGCATATAATCCTCTACAAGACTGAAGTGCAGGATGTCTTCAGACGCTTCGCCAATCGAGCCATGAACAACTATGGCGTCAAGATCAAGCACATTAGAAGTGACAATGGCACTGAATTCAAGAACACTGGTCTCGACACTTATCTTGATACTTTGGGCATCTCTCATGAATTCTCAGCTCCATACACGCCGCAGCATAATGGCGTCGTGGAACGCAAGAACAGAACACTTATTGAGATGGCCCGGACGATGCTCGATGAATACAAGACTCCAAGAAAGTTCTGGCCTGAAGCCATTGATACTGCATGCCATATCATCAACCGTGTTTATCTTCACAAGCTTCTGAACAAAACATCCTATGAGCTCCTCACTGGTAAGAAGCCAAATGTCAGTTACTTCAGAGTATTTGGTGCCAGGTGCTGGATCAAGGATCCACATCACACTTCAAAATTTGCACCGAAAGTACATGAAGGTTTTATGCTTGGATACAGAAAGGACTCGCACTCCTACATAGTCTTCAACCTCTTTCACTATAAAGTGGTTGAAACTATGGATGTGCGGTTCAATGAGACTAACAGCTCGCAAAGAGAGCACCTGCCAAATGTGCTAGATGAAGTTCCATCCAGTGAAACCATCAAGCTCATGGGAACTGGAGAAATCATACCTTCTGAAGCTTAGCCTAAAGAGGAACTCATCATCTCTGCACCTAATCAACTTGAAGACAATGCTCAGTCTGAAGACAATCCTTCTAACGATGACAATGATCAGCAAGAGCAAAATCTTCGTCCTGTTCATCCTCGTGTTGCAAATGAAGTACACATTGAGAGAATAATTGATAGCATCAATGCACCAGGTCCACTCACTCGTTCAAGGGCAACACAGCTAGCAAATTTCTGTGGGCACTTCACATTCATCTCAATATCTGAACCCAAGAAAGTTGATGAAGCCTTCATGGAACCTGAATGGATTCAAGCCATGCAAGAAGAGCTTCAACAGTTTGAGTTGAATAATGTATGGGAACTAGTCAAGCGTCCTGATCCTCGTAAGCACAATATCATAGGCACTAAATGGATATATCGCAACAAGCAAGATGAGCATGGTCAAGTTGTCAGAAACAAAGCTCGTCTCGTTGCTCAAGGATACACTCAAGTTGAAGGAATTGACTTCGATGAAACATTTGCTCCTGTGGCTAGGCTTGAAGCTATACGCATACTGCTGGCCTATCCAAATCATCATAACATTCTTCTGTATCAAATGGATGTGAAGAGCGCCTTTCTCAATGGCAAGATTGAAGAAGAAGTGTATGTTGCACAACCGCCTGGCTTTGAAGATCCAAAACATCCTGGCATGGTTTACAAGCTCAACAAGGCACTGTATGGCCTTAAACAAGCCCCTCGAGCTTGGTATGACACACTCAAAGACTTCCTGAAGAGCAAAGGCTTCAAACCTGGTTCACTGGATCCCACTCTCTTCACTAAGACATATGATGGTGAACTGTTTGTGTGCCAAATATATGTGGATGACATTATCTTCGGCTGCACTAACCAGAAATACAGTGAAGAGTTTGGATATATGATGCAAGAGCAATATCAGATGTCCATGATGGGTGAGCCGAAGTTCTTCCTTGGTCTTCAAATATGACAGCAATGCAACGGCATCTTCATATCTCAAGAGAAATACCTCAAAGATTGCCTGAAGAAGTTTGGAATGCTAGACTGCAAAGGCTACATGATGCCAATGCCAGCTAAACACCATCTGGGTCCCGACGACAATGGTAAAGAGTTCGATCAAAAGTTATACCGCTCCATGATTAGTTCTTTGCTTTATTTATGTGCATCTAGGCCAGATATCATGCTTAGTGTTTGCATGTGTGCCCGGTTCCAAGCGGCACCAAAGGAATCACATCACTTAGCTGTGAAGCGAATTCTTCGATATTTGGCTCACACCCCAACACTAGGATTATGGTATCCAAAGGGCTCAGAGTTTGATCTAGTTGGATTCTCGGATGCTGATTATGCTGGTGACAAAGTGGATCGCAAGTATACATCAGGCACATGTCACTTTCTGGGACGATCACTTGTATGTTGGTCTTCAAAGAAGCAGAACTGTGTATCTCTCTCCACTGCTGAATCTGAATACATTGCTGCTGGATCTTGCTGCGCTTAGCTTCTATGGATGAAGCAAACACTCAAGGACTATGGCATCCATCTGAAGCAAGTGCCACTCTACTGCGACAACGAGAGTGCCATCAAGATTGCTAACAACCCAGTTCAGCACTCGAAGACAAAGCACATTGAAATTCGTCATCACTTTCTCAGAGATCATGTCATGAAGGAAGATATTGATATCATACACGTCAACACTAAAGAGCAATTATCAGATATCTTCACAAAGCCCTTGGATGAGAAAAGGTTTTGCAAGTTACGGTGTGAGCTAAATATCTTAGAATCCTCAAATGTCTTGTGATCAGGCACACTTCCTAACACTTGTGCATGTTGATGACTTAGATGTGCAACACACGAAGTAAAGTATGTCTTCAATCAATGAAGACTTACATTCTGAGTGTGAATACATTAATGTGGAATTTGACTTCGGAGCACCACGATAATTGTGCGCCGTGTCTGGGTCTAATACCTCCTATACGGTGGGTAACTCCACCACCAAATTCTTCCCTTAGAGGTGTTTTTCACTTGGCGTTACATTTGCAAAGTCTTTGCTTTCTGTTTGTCTTCAATGTTAACTTGGTCTCATGTTTATCTTCAATTTGGTTTCTGTCCTCTACAACATTCACTTATAGCTATGGCTTCTTGCTGAATCTTTTGAACTAAGTGAATGTGATCGGACCCTAACCCCTCTATGCTTCTTTCCCAAGTCTATCTATCCAAATCATATGCATTCTATTGACACTGTCAAAATGTCTTCTCTGCGTCCTTGTCAGCAGAAGACACAGAGACAAACATTAATCCGTTTTCAATGCTAAATCCTTCCACCTAAAACCCGGAGAAGTGGGAACGACCACCCGACAATCCAGGCGTGTGTGGGAACATGGAACAACCTCCGATGTGTTGCATGATAGCCACGTGTCCTTCAGATGTGAACCGCCAGGGGCACCTGTGTAATAACATTGTGCCGTCCCTGTCCCTATAAATGCACGCCTCACCCCAGTCATTATCTCTTCTTCCACTCTTGCACAAATCCTAGTGCCACCGCTAGCCCTCGACGACACCGGCGACAAAGCGCTTAGCTGCCGCGACCTCACCGACGCCATCCTCACGCCGGCCGCGGATATCGTCTTCTCCACCGTCGCCGTAGGTGTCCTCTGTCGCCAAGTTAGGGCACGGACGATGGAACTCCTCGGCCTCCTCTCCCACTCCGTCTAGCAGTTCCTTGTGTGGTAAATAAAACCTCCTTTTTACAGTTCTTTTGATCTGATAGATTCATCCTTTTCAACCACAAGTAGTTTCTGTTCCCACAAGTTGGATCTATCTCATACTTCATCTCATAACATGCCTAGTATATTCAGTTATGCTTCACAAAGTAGTTAGATTCCTCACTTGTACTTATTCGTGGATTCATACAAATCTGGAACCAAATCTCTACCTATGAGTGAATGTCTTCGCACTATGAGGTCAATGTCTTCTAAACTGATTTATCTTCAAAAATCTTCTAAGAATGCATATGACCTCTTCCCCTTCCCTCGCACCTTTAATGCTGTCACAGGTACATGTCCGTGGGAGAATCCCTTGATTCTCATAGTCTGCATTCATTTGCAGAGTTCTTACAACATCATATAAATTCTCCTGAAGCCAGTTCTTGTCTGACCAGTAGACGGAAGACTTTGACAGCTTTGAAGCCTTTCAGTCTAAACTTCATGGCACCAGAAAAATCTGCAAGGAAGGGTGGTAGACAACGCTGTGGTAACACCTCAAGAGATCTGCCTCCTGACCTCTATGAGCTGTACAAAATAGATCCGGAGGAGGACTACAATTAGCGAAAAACTCAAATCCAATGGATTCGAAGATATTGGGCAGAACAATGGTTCAAGTACAGGTTCGTGACCCAGGAGTATGCTGAGAAGAATGCCATCAAGCGACCATGGGGAGACATCCTATACAGAAATCTTCAACCGAGGTCTAGAGCTGAAGCCATTGAACAAGGCTTCTATCCCTGCATGGTCCGTGGACCACAGCCTGCAGATGCAGACCCATCGTCATTGCTATGGTGTCTTGACGACAATCTGTTCAAGCGCAACCTTCAGTTTGCCAGGAACCCGGCCAAAGAAAACAAGAAGTCGCGGGGATTAGACTTCAATCCAGGTCCCTCTGCTCCTCGTGCCGATGGCTCACGCAAAGCTGAACCCAATCTTGTTGGGCCCTTCTACAACCTAGAAGGTCTCATCACTCATATTATGGTTCAAGGGACCGCCGTGGATGAACCTGTAGACGACGCTGATTCTGTCGAAGCGCCTGCACCACCGAAGTCAAAGAAGCTAAAGAAACCTAAAGCTTCGAAGCCTTCCTCAGCACCAAAGGTTTCACGGGCGAAGCCTCTGGCAACTGCACCTCCTGAACACAGTGTGCAGTCTGAAGATCTGTCACGCATCTCCAAGCCCTCCAAAGTGAAGATGCCCATGCAACCCACCAGCCAAGCACTGACCCCTGCCGCTGTTCTGCGCAATGAGAATGACACCATCGATCTATCCAGCGACGACGACCTTGGCGATGACGCTCTTGAGCAGTTGATCAAGAGCAAGCAAGAGGCAGAAATCTTCAATGACCTTCCTCTCTTTGATGTTGAAATCATCAACACGTTCATTGATGAGTGGTTTGACAGCCCAAATGTTAGCTTTGATGATCTTCAGCTTCCCATTGGCCTCAGCGTCGCCTTCCATGGAGCCATTGCTGCTGAGCTGGCTCTAGCTTAGAAAATTGTCGAGCTGAAGCATAAGATAGATTATGAAAAAGCTCAGTTCAAGAAGCATATGGCCAAGCTCAATGTTGAAGACATTCAGAACTTCCAGGTCATGATGCAAGAGCTCAAGGAAGCATTCTGAACCAAACGCGAAGAAGCCAAAGGTTCTCGTGAGCGCATGAAGGATCTTGCTGCTAAATATGTTCGGGGATACAATGAAGCTGAAAAGCGCTAGGCCTTGGGGCGACCAGGCATCGACCCCAGAATGGCGGCCAAGAAGAAGAAGAAGCCAGCTATGGCAGAACCCGAAGCACCAAGGTAGGAAGTACATCCAATTGTCTTCCCAGCCAGTATGACAGGCTCGAAGCCTAAGGTCCCCACAGTGGCTTCAGAACTGAAGAAAACAAGGGCAGTTGAAGCTAAAGCCAGAAAGCGCAAAACCAAGGCCACCACTGATGATGCTCCTCCAACTAAGAAATGCAAAACCAAGAAGAGATATCGGGCTGCTCCCACAGAACCCCTTGAGGTCGAGCCAATCCCAGTGGCTCGTCCTGCATCTAAAAATCAAGAACGCCAAGTGGTAGTTCATGAGCCTGCTTCCCTAGAGGCTCCTAAAGCTAAAGACAATCCAACTGTTGACCCCACCGCAGCTGAAGACATTGGTCCTCACGACAATGTTGAAGATGATGAAGTACTTCCTCAGATCGAGCACCAGTTGGTATCATCGCCTGTGTTCACGCACAGCGAACTCATCAGCATTGGTCGTCCTTTGACGCTAACTGCTCAGGATGCATCGTGGGCTGATCACCCACAATGACAAGACACCCCAAGTTCTCCCCAACCACAAGTCACCTCACCTGTGCAAGATGACGATGACTTTGAGGCCCAGCAAACTCCATCTTCGCAAGCGTCGCCAGCATTACGCAGGCTTCGCAAAGGACCAAGGCCCCAAGTCACTCCCACTATGCACGTGTCTAAGTTTGAAGCCAAAATGGCTGAAGATATTCCGGCTGCATCAGCAGATGAAGAAGAAGAACCAAGAGTTGAAGCAGATAGCATTGCTACACCCCCGTCCCACCAAGATGTTCTCGAGGAGAACATCTCCAACCCTCCAGCTCCTGAAGTGGAGGTTAACAATCTCGAGGCATCCACCAACATCAACACTGAAGCCAATGACGTTGTCATGGCTGAAGCTAATGTGGTGCCTGAAGCTCATGCGGTACCAGAAGTGCAAGCGCCCGAAGCCACTGCTGAAGCACCTGAGGTGCAAGCACCTGAAGCCAATGCGGCCCCTGAAGCCCATGTCAATGATAATGCCAATGCTCCAGTTCCCCCTCCAAGACCTCACACCATTGAGCTGGCATTTGATCATGGTCAGCCTGTTATGGTCCGATGGCCCATTCTGACTCCTCCACCTGCGGCGGGTCCACAATTTGACTATCATGTCGAGCACAGACCTCCCGTCCAGAAGCCCAAGCCAAGACTTCCACGATTCCCAGGCACTGCAACTTCACCTGGGTCTTCAATGTGAATGGCTTCGTGGCACATAACACCTTCTTCAACAGCGCCAAGAACCCTTATACCAAACCTCGCATTTCATCAGATCGGTTCTGGAGCTATCAGCAGCGCAACTACTATTCCCGCGTCTTATACAATCAAGGGCGCGTATTTCCACATATGCATCTCGACACTGAATCCATAGCTAGCCTGCGCTGCCTTGAAGAAGTGTTGGATTGTTTTAGAGACGCTGGACTTCTGCAGTTTGTCATAGATAAGGAACACTGGAATGAAGAGCTTCTGCTACAATTCTATGCCACTCTTCACATTCCAGGCTACAATAGGGATCCAAAGACTTGGGTCCTTGAGTGGATGACGGGCAATGTCCGGCATGAAGCCAAAGCTCTTGATATCATTGAGCTCACAGGCCTGCCCACTCCTGGTGAATACTATGAGCCAGGTTGTCAACAACACCAGAATGCTTTGGAGAGCATTTTTCAGAAGCCAGAACCCAACATGAGTCAAATGCTGAGCATGATGAAGCCTTTGCCTCACGACGCTGAATACCTATCTGAATTCTTTGTTAAAGACCTAGAGTATCTGCCTCGCACCATTTACCATATCATCAGAAAGACTCTATGGCCTATCAAAGGACATTCATTTGCAGCGAAGCTTGAAGGAGCAATGAAGACTTTGGTTTTCTATATCTTCAATGGCATCAGCTTCAATGCTCAAGACTTCTTCATCAGATAGTTGGCTGCATCTGGCTCTGACATTTTTGGTCTAAAGTTTTATGCTCCATGGGTAATGCGCCTTATCAAGCTTCACTCTGCAATCAACTATCAGCCGTCTGTGCGCAATCATCTTGTCTTCTTGCCAGAGGTTGATCTGTTTGTTGAAGCTATTTACCCAGAGCCTGCTAAGGATCCCATTTATCTTCACAATGTTGATCACCAAAGCTTCACCCATCCCATTGAAGGATTTCAAGCAGTCTCGCACGTTTATCCCTTGGCTGGCAACACACGTGCCCCTCGTGCTCAAACTGACGCCACTGGTAGCACCATTGCGCAAAGGCCTCGAAGGCGATCTCGTGTTCTAAATGACCGAGAGCTTCTCGTCGCGCTACACCAGAAACAGGACAAACATCATGACTGGCTTAAGTGTCAGATGCAAAGCCTCTTGGTGGATGTCAACCGCATTCGCAATCTTGCCACCAAGAATGCCTTTGTCACTCATGAAATCTGTTGGAGGTCGTGGAAGAGTTTGACATTGCTTAGTGCTGAAGCTGATCTGCAAGACGATGGCTTCACCTAACGATTCAAGTTTGACTCAACTCCTCCCAGGAATGCTCACTTGCGTCGGACTCCCTCCCTTGAAGACTCTGACTATTCATCCTCAGCTGCGATAGTGAATGCCAGAGTCATTGATGACCAGGATGATGCAACTTCACCTCCTCCAACTTCAGCGCGTGTCGACACTGCACCAAGTTCTTCTGCACCACCGGACCTCAACGACGACCCTGTTGCCTCGCCTGCACCTCATGGGGACGAGTAGGCGCTCTATGTCTTCAAACCTTTTTGGTCCTTACTGACAAAAGGGGGAGAAGCATATGAGTTTATAGTCTTCAAGCGGGTCCATATGGGTGGTTGCTTTACCTTTTGCTACTTTTGGCAAGTGCTTACAACCCTTGATTTTCGATACATTTGGTTCTTTGAGTTGTAACACTTAAACTCGATGGTCGTCTGCTACTTATTTGCTATTCTGTGATGCAATGATAAATTCCGCATGTGCGATGATAAATTCCTCACTTAGGTCATTTTGCAGACGTCCATTTTTCATTATGCATGTGATTATCTTCGTTACATCATATCATGCATGATGAATTGTCATCATAGGTTGAAGAGGATCTCCACAAGTACAACCTGCCATGTGCATTTGCATTCCAAGAGCAAATTACTTATAGGCACATCTTCAGGGGGAGCCTTTGCAAACTTATGAAGACAATACCCTATCCTTCACAATTTCACATATTTTATTCCCCGTTGAAAACTTCAACCAGTTTGTCATCAATCACCAAAAAGGGGGAGATTGTAAGTGCATATAGTGCCACCCCTAGTTGGTTTTGGAGTATTGACGACAAACCTGGTTGAGGGACTAATGTGTTTATGAGAATTGCAGGATAACACAGGTAGAAGTCCCTCATTGATTCGGTTTTCCTACCAGAGATGACCCCTAAAAATGTATGAAGACATTGAAGTCAAAGGTGGGATGTGAAGACATTCACATTGAAGACTATGACAAGAGAAGACATCGTGTGAAGACTATGGAGCACGAAGACTTAGTTGTTTCGTCGTTCTTTTTCTTCTTCGTTGAGTCATAGGAACCACCGTACTGTTAAGTGGGGTCCAAGTGAACCAGTCAGAATGACTGAAGTGATGATTAACCAAAATCCTATGTCTTCGAGTGAAGACTATGAGAGCAAATCTTATCCAGAGTTTGATAAGTCAGCTTTGCTTGTAGCCCAAGTAAAGTTGCCGTGTGTGTTTGGAATCTGACCGTTGGAACACGTGTCAGTTCCTTAGTGACCCAGGGTCATTTCGGACAAATCAGGTTGGGTTGCCTAGTGGCTATAAATAGCCCACCCCCCACAACCATAAACGGTTGGCTGCTTAGAGTTAGTGTACGGCTTTTGTCGTTTGAGAGCAACCCACCTCGAAGCCTTTGAGAGAGAATTCCTTGCGAGGATAAAGCCCTAAACACCCAGAGCCAAAGAGTGTTAGACATCACTTAAGTCTTCCTGTCTGTGTGATCTGAAGACTTATTACACTTGAGGACTATGAATCCTCCAGCCGATTAGGCGTCGCATTCTGAGCATCCAAGAGTCATTGTGGATTGCCGGTGAACGAAGTCTGTGAAGGTTTGGAAGTCTGCCTTGAAGACTTACCAGAGTGATTGGGCGAGGACTGGGTGTCCTTAGCTCAAGGGGAATAAGGTGAAGACACGATCTTCTGAGTTGAATCTCAGCGTCCCTAACCAGACGTACAGTTGTCACAGCAACTGGAACTGGTCCAACAAATCATTGTCTTCAACGAGTCACTGGTTCTGTCCTTCCCATCTCTTTATTTACAGTTGGTCCTTGTGAAGTCATTGTTTGTTTGCATTATCTTTTGTCTTCATTGAGTGACTGCTTGTTCTGATTCGCTTCATACTATCTTCCTACCTGATCTATACTGCCTAGCTACCATTAGTCGTTGTGCTTTCACTTCATTGAATACTTGCCTATGGCTTTCTTAGTGTAGTCTACCTTCCGCTGCATGGTAATAGGTTTATTTCTATTGTTTGTCTTCGAAACTCCCATGTTTTGAAGACTTTCTTAAAAATCGCCTATTCACCCCCCTCTAGTCGATCACTAGCACTTTCAGAGACGAGGTAATTCTCGATAAGGTCTAAATCCACTTCTTTCAAGCCAACAGACGAGATAGTCAAATTTCAAGTTCACCCGACGGACCCCAAGAAGACAGCTTCCATTGGGGCACAACTGTATCCGACGGTCGATGTCGCATTACGCGCGTTCTTGCGCGAGAATTGGGACATCTTCGCCTGGCACCCCTCGGACATGCTGGGAATCCCACACACGCTGGCCGAACACATTCTCAACATACTGAAGGGATACAAGCCAGTCAAACGAACGTTGTGGCGATTTTTCGAACCCAAACGACAAGCTATGGGTGAGGAGCTAGCCAAGCTACTCGAAGCCGGGTTTATCAGAGAGATCAAACATCCGGATTGGCTAGCAAATCTGGTCATGGTGCCGAAGAAGGATAAATCCTGGCGCTTGTGTGTCGACTTCAAGGACCTTAATAAAGTCCGCCCTAAGGATCCCTTCCCACTACCTCGAATCGACCAGATCATTGATGCCACCGCAGGACATGACTCACTATGCTTCCTCGACTCATACTCTAGATAACATCAAATCAAGATGAAGGAATCCGACCAAGGTGTGACGGCATTCATCACCGCATATGGGCCCTTCTGCTTCAACACCATGCCTTTCGGACTCAAAAACGCCGGTGCAACGCATGATCCAAACATGCCTGGAAAAGCAAATTGGCAAGATAGTTGAGGCATATGTAGATGATATAGTCATCAAAACCAAGCATGTCGAATCATTGGTGGATGATTTACGCCTCACATTCGACAACCTCCGAAGGTATGACATACGGCTCAATCCGGAAAAGTGCGTCTTCGGCGTTCCCACCGGAAAATTGCTTGGGTTCATCATTTCCAATAGGGGAATTGAGGCAAACACAGCCAAAATCCGAGCCCTATCACAGTTGGCTACACCAACAGACCTCAAGCAGGTCCAAAAACTAGCCGGATGCGTCACAACTTTGAGCCGCTTCATCTCTAGATTAGGAGAAAAGGCGCTGCCATTGTATCGCCTGCTCCGACACACTGACCACTTTGCATGGACGGATGCTGCAACAGCCGGACTAGAATAAATAAAAGCTTTGTTAGCAAGCAACCCAATCCTGGCTGCACCAAACGTCGGCGAACCCATGCTACTGTACATATCTGCAACGCATCAGGTGGTGAGTGCGGTGCTCGTCGTCGAACAAGAGGAAGAGGGACATAAATTCCCACTTTAAAAACTAGTATACTGTGTGTCAACGGTCCTCACACCATGCAAATCCCAATACCCGCATTATTAGAAGATAGCATATGCAGTCTTCATGGCATCCTGGAAGCTGCGGCACTACTTTCAAGAATGTTCGATCACGGTGGCTTTCGAGGTACCACTCAATGATATCATAAACAACCGGGACACCACCGGCCGGATTGCCAAATGGGCTATTGAGCTCTTACCGTTTGAAATAACATATAAGCCACTCCGAGCTATTAAATCTCAGGTGTTGGCTGATTTCATCGCCGAATGGACGGAAGCTAAACTCCCTAAAGAGTATGGCACATATTCCAACCAGGTGATGCACTTCGACGGCTCTAAAATGCTAGCCGGACTTGGGGCTGGCATCGTCCTGACATCCCCCACAGGCGATACAGTCTGTTATGTGCTCCAAATACTGTATACAGACTCTAATAACGTAGCCGAATATGAGGCCTTATTGCATGGTCTTTGGATGGCTGTCTCTATGGGCATACAATGCCTCGAGGTGCGCGGGGACTCAAACCTTGTAATATCCCAAATAAACAGAGATTTTGATGCCAAAGATCCAAAGATGGCGGCTTACCGCAATGCCGTACTCAAAATATCAGCTCAGTTTGAGGGGCTTGAGTTTCATCATGTGGCCCAAGAGAGCAATCAGGCAGCAGACATCCTTGCTCGCATGGGAGCTAAGCGCGACCCCATCCCACCTAACACCTTCGTGGAAAGGCCCTCCAAGCCATCCGTGGTATGGCAGGACGAGAGCAGCAACGCCAGTCCGGATCCGATCATACCCAGATTCCGAATACAATCCCGATATCATCGAGGGCTCGGCCACCGAACTAACGCCATCGGCTCATGTAATCATGGCAGTAATCGCCCCATGGACCGAACCCTTCCTGGCCTACCTCAATAGGTTGGAGCTCCCCGAGGACCAGAATGAGGATCGATGCATCGTCCGACGCTCGAAATCCTAAAAGGTTCATGAAGGAGAGCTCTACAAGAAAAGTACTACCAGAGTCCTTCAAAGGTGTATCTCTGAAGAAGAGGGGCGAAAGCTCTTGGATGAAATCCATGCTGGTCTTGGCGGTCATCATGCCGCAGCTCGGGCCCTTGTAAGTAAGGCGATTTTTCTGGACTACGGCCCGAGCAGATGCACAAGACCTCGTCCAGCGTTGCGTAGGATGCCAGCTTTTCGCCAATCGAAGCCATATGCCGCCTACCGCCCTACAAACAATCCCCATTACTTGGCCCTTTGCGATCTGGGGGCTTGACATGGCCGGACCCCTTAAAGGGGGAAGCCATAAGAAAAAATATCTGTTGGTCATGGTGGATAAATTCACTAAGTGGATAGAGGCCAAGCCAGTTAAAACGGCCGAAGCCGGACCAGTGATAGATTTCATATCCGGTGTTGTACACGGTTATGGTGTCCCACACAGCACCATCACCGATACCGGCTCTAACTTCACAGCCGATGAAGTAAAAACCTGGTGCGCTAATCTGGGCATCAAGCTCGATTATGCCTCCGTCTATCACCCTCAAACAAACGGTCAAGTCGAACGGGCTAATGGCCTGATAATGAGCGGCATTAAACCCAGACTAGTGTGATCCTTACAGGAGTCATATAAACACTGGGTTGAGGAGCTCGACTCCGTACTCTGGGGGCTGCGGACCACGCCCAATCATATGACCGGATACACACCGTTCTTCATGGTGTACGGCACAGAGGCCGTCTTGCCCTGCGATATTATCCATGACTCACCTCGAGTCCACATGTACAAGGAGAAATAAGCTAAGCTCGATCGGCAAGATGACTTAGATGGCCTGGAGGAGGAGCGTGATGTCGCAAAAGCTCGCTCAACATTCTACCAACAACAAGCTCGAAGATACCAAAGCAGAGAAGTATGGGCCAAGACTTACAATGTCGGTGAACTCGTTCTACGCCTACGAGAGAAGAAAAAGGACAAGATCAAGCCCAAATGGGAGGGTCCCTTCATTATAGATGAAGTTCTCATCGGAGGAGCCTATTGCCTTCGTAATGCATCGGACAATCGCTTAGAGCTGAACCCATGGAACCCTGCCAGACTCCAAAGATTCTACGCGTAAGTCCGAACCCACTATTCGTTACCTTTTTCTATTTTTTTCTCTTTCTTCTTTTCGTTTTTATACAACTCCTGGCCCGTGTTCGGATAAACCACGCACTTAAGGGGTACACATCCTTAAATGTACATATCCCCAATACCTGGGGGCTTCTTGACACATAAGCTTATTATTATGTTCTGAGCATCAAGCTCATAGTATATGAAAGTGCTAGTGATCGACTAGAGGGGGGGTGAATAGGCGATTTTTATGAAAGTCTTCAAAACATGTAAGTTTGGAAGACAAACGATAGAAATAAACCTATTATCATGAAGCGGAAGGTAGACTACACTAGGCAAACCATTGTCATGTATTCAATGAAGTGAAAGCACAATGACAAATAGCAGCTAGGCAGTAAGGATCAGGTAGGAAGATGTTGAGAAGCCAATCAGTACACGTAATCACTTAGTGAAGTCGAATGGTGATGCTATCGTACAATGACTTCACAAGAACCAACAGTAAGTAAAGGGAAGGGAAGGATGAAACCAGTGACTCATTGAAGACAATGATTTGTTGGACCAGTTCCAGTTGCTGTGACAACTGTACGTCTGGTTAGGGAGGCTGAGATTCAACTCAGAAGACCTCGTCTTCACCTTATTCCCCTTGAGCTAAGGACACCCAGTCCTCGCCCAATTACTCTGGTAAGTCTTCAAGGTAGACTTCCAAACCTTCACAGACTTCGTTCATCGGCGATCCACAATGACTCTTGGATGCTCAGAACGTGACGCCTAACCGGCTGGAGGATTCACAGTCCTCAAGTGTAATAAGTCTTCAGATCACACAGACAAGAAGACTTAAGTGATGCCTAACACTCTTTGGCTCTGGGTGGTTATGGCTTTATCCTCTCAAGGAATTCTCTCTCAAAGGCTTCGAGGTGGGTTGCTCTCAAACGACAAAAGCTGTACTTTAACTCTAAGCAGCCAACCATTTATGGTTGTAGGGGGTGGGCTATTTATAGCCACTAGGCAACCTGACCTGATTTGTCCAAAATGACCCTGGGTCACTAAGGAACTGACACATGTTCCAACGGTCAGATTTCAAACACACACGACAACTTTACTTGGGCTACAAGCAAAGCTGACTTGTCCAACTCTGAACAAGATTCGCTCTCATAGTCTTCACTTGAAGACATAGGATTTTGGTTAAGCATCACTTCAGTCATTCTGACTGGTTTTCTTGGACCCCACTTAACAGTACAGTGGTTCCTATGACTCAACAAAGAAGAAAAAGAACTACGAAAGATCTAAGTCTTCGCGCTCCATAGTCTTCATGCGATGTCTTCTATTGTCATAGTCTTCAAGGTGAATGTCTTCACATACCACCTTTGACTTAAATGTCTTCATACATTTTTAGGGGTCATCTCTGGTAGGAAAACCGAATCAATGAGGGACTTCTACCTGTGTTATCCTGCAATTCTCACAAACACATTAGTCCCTCAACTAGGTTTTGTCGTCAATACTCCAAAACCAACTAGGGGTGGCACTAGATGCACTTACAATCTCCCCCTTTTTGGTGATTGATGACAAACTAGTTGAAGTTTTCAACGGGGAATATAATATGTGAAATTGTAAAGGATAGGGAATTGTCTTCATAAGTTGCAAGGGCTCCCCCTGAAGATGTGCATATAAGTAATTTGCTTTTGGAATGCAAATGCACATGGCAGGTTGTACTTGTGGAGATCCTCTTCAACTTATGATGACAATTCATCATGCATGAAAGGTATGTGAAGATAATGACATGCATAATGAAAAATGGACGTCTGCAAAATGATCTAAGTGCGGAATTTATCGTCGCACATGCGGAATTTATCATCGCATCACAAAATAGCAAATAAGTAGCAGACAACCATCGAGTTTAAGTGTTACAACTCAAAGAACCAAATGTATCAAAAAGAGAGTTGTAAACACTAGGCAAAACATAAAGTAACCGCCCATATGGGCCCGCTTGAAGACTATCAAACTCATATGCTTCTCCCCCTTTTGTTAGTGAGGACCAAAAAGGTTTGAAGACATAGAGCATCTACTCGTTCCCATGAAGAGTAGGTGAAGCAGCAAGGTCGTCGGTGGTGTTTGGCGGTGCAGAAGAACTTGGAGTAGTGTCGATGCGTGCGGAAGTAGGGGGTGGTGAAGTGGCATCATCTTCATCGTCGATCACTCTGGCATTCACAGTTGCCGCAGAGGAAGAGAACTTAGAGTCTTCAAGAGATGGAGTTCGTTGCAACATAGTCCTTCGAGGAGGTGTGGAGTCAAACTTGAAACGTTCAGAGAAGCCATCCTCTTGAAGATCATCCTCAGAACACATAAGCGTCAGCCCTTTCCATGTACGCCGACAGGTTTCATGGGCAACAAAGGCATTCTTGGTGGCAAGATTGCGAATGCGGTTGACATCCACCAAGAGGCTTTGCATTTGGCGCTTCAGCTAGTCATGATGCCTATCCTGTTTCTGATGAAGAGCAACCAGAAGCTCTCGGTCATTGAGAACACGAGATCGCTTCTTGGGTCGTTGGGCAATAGTGCTTTCAGTGGCTTCAGTAAGGGCACGATGAGGTGCGCGTGTAGTACCAGCCAGAGGATAAACACGAGTGACTGCTTCAACTCCTTCAATGTTCTGAGTGAAACTTTGATGCTCCGCATTCTGAAGACTAAGAGGTTCCTTGGCAGGCTCTGGATAAATGGCTTCAACGGACATATCCACATCAGGCAGAAAGATCCGATGATTGCGAGCAGATGGCTGATATGAGATAGCTGAGTGGAGTTTAATCAGCCGCATTATCCATGGAGCGTAGAACTTCAAGCCAAAAAGATCAAATCCTGATGCAGCAAGTTGGCGGATGAAGAAGTCTTGTGCATTGAAGCATTTGCCATGAAGAATATAGAAGACCAAAGTCTTCATTGCACCTTCCAGCTTTGCATGTGGAGAATGTCCTTTGATGGGCCAGAGAGTTCGCCTTATAATGTGATAGATAGTCCTTGGCAGATACTCAAGGTCTTCAACAAAGAACTCCTTAGGATATGCAGCATCTTGTGGCAAAGGCTTCATCATACTGAGCATCTGACTCATGTTCGGTTCAGGCTTCTGAAAGATGCTCTCCATAGCTTCACTGTGAAGCTGACAACCAGGTTCATAGAGATCTCCAGGAGTGGGCAGACCAGTGATCTCAATGATATCAAAGGCTTTGGCTTCGTGATGAACATTTCCTGTCATCCACTCAAGGACCCAAGTCTTCGGATCTCTGTTGTAACCACGTGTGTGAAGTGTGGCATAAAATTGGAGCAGCAACTCTTCGTTCCAGTGCTCTTGGTCGGTGACGAAAGGCAACAATCCAACCTCTTTGAAGCAATCCAGAGCTTCTTCCAAGCAGGGCAGACTAGTTATTGCTTCGGTGTCAAGACGCATATGAGGGAAGATGCAACCTTGATTGTACAGAATGCATGAGTAATAACTTCGCTGCGGATAGCTCCAGAACCGATCAGAAGATATTCTTTCCCTTGAGTAGGGGTTCTTGGAGCTGTTGAAGAAGGTGTTGTCTGCTTTGAAGCCGTTGACATTAAAGTATCCAGGTGCTGATGCAGGACCTGGAAACCTGGGCAACCTTGGCATTGGCTTCTGTACCTAAGGCCTATGCTCAATATGATAGTCAAACTGAGGACCAGCAGCAGGCGCAGGAAGAGAAGCAGTAGCATCATTGGCTTCGCTGACTTCTGGTTCTTGGGTTGGTGTAGGCTCCACATTTGCTTCAGCCATGACAATGTCAGTGGCATCATTCGTGTTGGTGGTGGCAGCCTCAAAAGTTTCTACCTCCACTTGATGAGCTGGAGGGTCGGGCACAGACACGTTCTCCTCGAGAACAGCTTCTTCAGTAGTTGGGGGAGTAGGGGAATGTTCTTCTTCTTAGGTGTCGTCGGCTGATGCAGCCGGGATGTCTTCAGCAGCTTTAGCCTCAGACTCGGAGACTTGAGACCTTGGTCCTTTGCGAAGCCTGCGTAACGCTGGCGACGCCTTTGGAGATGGAGTTGGCTGGGCCTCAAAGTCATCTTCTTCTTCTTGTCGGGGTGGTGTGACTTGTTGTTGTGGGTGATCAGCCCATGATGCATCCTGAGCAATTGGCGTCAGAGGACGACCAATGCTGATGAGTTCGCTGTGCGTAAGCACACGCGATGATACCTGTTGGTGCTCGATCAGAGGAAGAACTACATCATCGTCAACATTGTCATGGTGACCAATGTCTTCAGCAGTGGTGGGATCAGCTGCTGGAATGTATTTAGCTTCATGAGCCTCTGTGGAAGCAGGCTCATGGACAGTCAGTTGGCGCTCTTGATGTTCAGCGGCAGGGCGAACCATGGAGATAGGTTCAACAACTAAGGGCTCTGTGGGAGCAGCCCGATCCTTCTTGGTCTTGCGCTTCTTCTTGGAGGGAGCAGCAGCAGAGGCTTCAGGATGTTTCCTCTTTCTGGTTTCAGCCTCAGCAGTCCTCGTCTTCTTCAGTTCTAAAGCGGTAGACCTGGCTTTTGGCTTCGATCCAGTCATGCTGGTTGGGAAGACAATGGGATGTGCTTCCTGCCTTGGTGCGTCGAGTTCGGCCATAGCATGCTTCTTCTTCTTCTTTGCAGCCATCCTGGGGTCGATGCCAGGACGCCCAAGGGCCTTGCGCTTCTCAGCCTCATTGTAGGCTTGCACACACTTGTCAGCCAGGCTCTTCATGCACTCACGAGAACCTTGAGCTTCTTCACGCTTCTTGAGAAAGGCTTCTTTGAGCTCGTGCAACATGATCTTGAAGTTCTTGGCCTCTTGCACGCTGAGCTTGGCCATATGCTTCTTGAACTGAGCTTTCTCAAAGTCAATCTTTTGCTTCAGTTTGACGATGCGCTGAGCTAGAGCTAGCTCTGAAGCAATGGCGCCATGGAAGGCGACACTGAGGCCAATGGGAAGTTGTAGGTCTTCAAAGCTGAGGTTGGGCGTGTCAAACCACTCATCGATGAAGTCGTGGATGATTGCCACGTCAAAGAGAGGCAAATTGTTGAAGATTTCTGCTTCTTCTTTGCTCTTGATCAGTTGCTCAAGAGCGTCATTTGTAAGATCTTCATCACTGGACAGATCAATGACATCATTGCGCAGAATAGCAGCAGCAGTCAGTTCTTGGCTGGTGTGTGGCAGAGGCATCTTGACTCTCAGGGGCTTGGAGATGTGTGACAGATCTTCAGACTGCACACTATCTTCAGGAGGTGCAGTAGCCAGTGGCTTCGCCCGTGAGATTTTTGGTGCTGAGGCAGGCTTTGAAGCTTTAGGCTGCTTTGGCTTCTGCGGCTTTGGAGTAGGAGCTGGGGCTTCATCAGTGTCAGCATCATCATCATCAGAATGATCCACTTTGGCACCTTGAACTGAGATGTGAGTGATGAGGCCATCTAGGTTGTAGAACGGACCGATGACATTGGGTTCTGCATCACGTGTGCCGTCAGCACGGGGAGCAGAGGGACCAGGGTTGAAGTCTAGCCCCAATGACTTCTTGTTCTGCTTCGCCGAATTCTGGGAAAACTGGAAATTGCGCTTGAACATATTGTCGTCATGACACCATAGCAATGACGATGGGTCAGCATCCACAGGCTGTGGTCCACGGACCATGCAGGGATAGAAGCCTTGTTCAATGGCTTCATCTCTGGACCTGGGTTGAAGATTTCTGTATAGGATGTCTCCCCATGGTCGCTTGATGGCATTCTTCTCAGCATATTCCTTTGTCACAAACCTGTACTTGAACCACTGTTCTGCCAAATATCGTCGAATCCATTGGATTCGTGTCTTGCGCTGATTGTAATCCTCTTCTGGATCTGTCTTGTACAGTTCTGAGAGGTCATCGGGCAGATCTCTTGATGTTTCACCTCGACGCTTTCTGCCACTCTTCCTTGCTGATTTCTCTGCAGCCATGAACTTTAAACTGAATGGCTTCAATACATTCAAAGGCTTCAAGGGCTTTCACTTGCTGGACAAACAGGAACTGGCTTCGGAAGAATTTATATGATGCTATAAGAATTCTGCAAATGAATGCAGACTATGAGAACCAAGGGATTCTCCCACGGACATGTACCTGTGACAGCATTAAGGTGCGAGGGAAGGGGAAGAGGTCATATGCATTCTCAGAAGATTTTGAAGATAAATCAGTTTAGAAGACATTGACCTCATCGTGCGAACACATTCACTCATAGATAAGGAGTTGGTTCCAGATTTGTACGACTCCACAGATCAGTACAAGTGAGGAATCTAACTACTTTGTGAAGCATAAGTGAACATACTAGGCATATTATGAGATGCAGTATGAGATAGATCCAACTTGTGTGAATAGAAACTGCTTGTGGTAGAAAGTGACGAATCTATAGGATCAAAGGGGCCGTAAAAAGGAAGTTTTATTTACCATAGAAGGAACTGCTAGATGGAGTGGAAGAGGAGGCCGAGCAGTTCGATCGTCCGTGCCCTAACTTGGCGACGGAGGACACCTACGGCGACGGTGGAGAAGACAATGTCAGCGGCTGGTGTGAAGACGGCGTCGGAGAGGTCACGATAGCTAAGTGCTTCGTTGCCGGCATCATCGAGGGCTAGCGGTGGCGCTAGGGTTCGTGTGAGAGTGGAAGAAAGGATAATGATTGTGGTGAGGCGTGTATTTATAGGGACAGGGATGGCACAGCGTTATTACATAGGTGCCCTTGGCGATTCAGATCTGAAGAACACATGGCCATCATGCAACATATCGGAGGTTGTTCCACGTTCCCACGCACGCCTGGATTGTCGGGTGGTCGTTCCCACTTCTCCGGGTTTCAGGTGAAGGAATTAGCATTGAAAACAGACTTAATGTTTGTCTATGTATCTTCTGCTGACAAGGACGCAGAGAAGATATTCGACAGTTTCAATAGAATGCATATGATTTGGAGAGATAGAGTTTGAGATAGAAAGCATAGAGAGGTTAGGGTCCGATCACATTCACTTAGTTCAAAAGATTCAACAAGAAGACATAGCTATAAGTGAATGCTGTAGAGGACAGAACACTAGTATATATATATATATATGATCAACATAATGAAGATAATCATGAAGACATGTTGAGATTGAAGCCAAACCAAATGTGAAGACACAGCAAATGTAACACCATGGGTAAAACACTCCAAACAGACGAATTTTGTGGTGGCGTTACCCACCGTATAGGAAGTATTGACCCAGACACGGCGCACAATTATTGTGGTGCTCCGAAGTCAAATTCCACATTAATGTATTCACACTTAGAATGTATGTCTTCATTGATTGAAGATATACTTTACTTCGTGTGTTGCACGATCTAAGTCATCAATATGCATAAGTGTTAGGATGTGTGCCTGATCACAGGACATTTGAGGATTCCAAGATATTTAGCTCACATCGTAACTTGCAAAATCTCTTCTCATCCAAGGGCTTGGTGAAGATATCTTCCAATTGCTCTTCAGTGTTGACGTGTATGATATTAATATCTTCCTTCACAACATGATCTCTGAGAAAGTGATGACGAATTTCAATGTGCTTTGTCTTCGAGTGCTGAACTGGGTTGTTGGTAATCTTGATGGCGCTTTCGTTGTCGCAGTAGAGTGGCACTTGCTTCAGATGAATGCCATAGTCTTTGAGTGTTTGCTTCATCCACAGAAGCTGAGTGCAGCAAGATCCAGCAGCAATGTATTCAGATTCAGCAGTGGAGAGAGATACACAGTTCTACTTCTTTGAAGACCAACATACAAGTGATCGTCCCAGAAAATGACATGTGCCTGATGTAGACTTGCGATCCACCTTGTCACCAGCATAATCAGCATCCGAGAATCCAACCAGATCAAACTCTGAGCCCTTTGGATACCATAATCATAGAGTTGGGGTGTAAGCCAAATATCGAAGAATTCGCTTCACAGCTAAGTGATGCGATTCCTTTCGTGCCGCTTGGAATCGAGCACACATGCAAACACTAAGCATAATATCTGGCCTAGATGCACATAGATAAAGTAAAGAACCAATCATGGAGTGGTATACCTTTTGATCGAACTCTTTACCATTGTCGTCGGGACCCAGATGATGTTTGGCTGGCATTGGCGTCGTGAAGCCTTTGCAGTCTTGCATACCAAACTTCTTCAGGCAATCTTTGAGATACTTCTCTTGAGATATAAAGATGCCGTTGCGTTGCTGACGTATTTGAAGATCAAGGAAGAACTTCAGCTCACCCATCATGGACATCTGATATTGCTCTTGCATCATATATCCAAACTCTTCACTGTATTTCTGATTGGTGCAGCCGAAGATAATGTCATCCACATATATTTGGCACACAAACAGTTCACCATCATATGTCTTCGTGAAGAGAGTGGGGTCAAGGGAACCAGATTTGAAGCCTTTGCTCTTCAGGAAGTCTTTGAGTGTGTCATACCAAGCCCGAGGGGCTTGTTTGAGGCCATACAATGCCTTGTTGAGCTTGTATACCATGTCAGGATGTTTTGGATCTTCAAAGCCAGGCGGTTGTGCAACATACACTTCTTCTTCAATCTTGCCATTGAGAAAAGCGCTCTTCACATCCATTTGATATAGAAGTATGTTATGATGATTTGCATAGGCCAGCAGTATGCGTATGGCTTCAAGTCTAGCCACAAGAGGAAATGTTTCATCAAAGTCAATCCCTTCAACTTGAATGTATCCTTGAGCAACGAGACGAGCTTTGTTTTTGACAACTTGACCATGGTCATCTTGCTTGTTGCGATATATCCATTTGGTGCCTATTATATTGTGCTTCCGAGGATCAGGACGCTTAACCAGTTCCCATACATTATTCAGCTCAAACTGTCGAAGCTCTTCTTGCATAGCTTGAATCCATTCAGGTTCCATGAAGGCTTCTTCAACTTTCTTGGGTTCTGTTATTGAGACAAATGCGAAGTGCCCACAGAAATTTGCTAGCTGTATTGCCCTTGAACGAGTGAGTGGACCTGGTGCATTGATGCTATCGATGATTCTCTCAATCTGCACTTCATTTGCAACACGAGGATGTACAGGACGAAGATTTTGCTCTTGCTGATCATTGTCATTGTTAGAGGGATTGTCTTCAGGCTGAGCATTGTCTTCAGGTTGATCAGGTGCGGAGATGATAAGTTCTTCTTCAGGTTGAGCTTTAGAAGGTATGATTTCTCCAGTTCCCATAAGTTTGATTGATTCAATGGATGGAACTTCATCTAGCACATTTGGCAAGTGCTCTCTTTGTGAGCCGTTAGTTTCATCGAACCGTACATCCACTGTTTCAACCACTTTGTAATGAAAGAGATTGAAGACTCTGTAGGAGTGCGAATCCTTTCCATATCCAAGCATAAAACCCTCATGTGCTTTTGGTGCAAATTTTGAAGTGTGATGTGGATCCTTGATCCAACACTTGGCGCCAAATACTCTAAAGTAACTAACATTTGGCTTCTTGCCAGTAAGGAGCTCATAGGATGTCTTGTTCAGAAGCTTGTGAAGATAAACACGGTTGATGATATGTCATGCAGTGTCAATGGCTTCAGGCCAGAATTTTCTTGGAGTCTTGTATTCATCAAGCATCGTCCGAGCCATCTCAATAAGTGTTCTGTTCTTGCGTTCGACGATGCCATTCTGCTGTGGCGTGTACGGAGATGAGAATTCGTGTGTGATGCCCAAAGTATCAAGATATGTATCTAGGCCAGTGTTCTTGAATTCAGTGCCATTGTCACTTCTGATGTGCTTTATCTTGGCACCATAGTTGTTCATTGCTCGATTGGCGAAGCGTCTGAAGACATCCAGCACTTCAGTCTTGTAAAGGATTATATGCACCCAAGTATATCTTGAATAATCATCAACAATGACAAAGCCATAGAGACAAGCAGTAGTAGTAAGAGTTGAGTAATGAGTGGGACCGAAAAGATCCATGTGTAGCAGTTCGAAGGGTTGAGTCGTTGTCATGATTGTCTTCGAGGGATGCTTGGCCCTCGTCATCTTTCCTGCTTCACAGGCACCGCATAAGTGATCCTTCTTGAACTTGACGCCCTCGATGCCTATGACATGCTTCTTCCTTGGAAGGGTGTGGAGGTTCCTCATGCTAGCATGCCCTAGCCTTTGATGCCAGAGCTAGCATTCAGAAGCTTTTGCTAGAAGACATACTGCAAGTTGTGGTCCTGCTGAGAAATCTACAACATACAAATCATCTTTTCGATACCCTTCAAACACTAGAGACTTGTTAGATTCCATTAGTACAAGGCAACGATATTTTCCAAACATCACAATCATGTTTAAATCACAAAGCATTGAGACAGACATTAAGTTGAAACCAAGGGATTCAACAAGCATGACTTTATCCATGTGTTGATCCTTTGAGATTGCAACTCTACCTAGACCCAATACCTTGCTTTTACCAGTGTCAGCAAATGTGATGTGACTTTTGTCTGATGGACGTAAAGTTGAGTCCATGAGAAGGCTTCGCTTGCCAGTCATGTGATTTGTACACCCACTATCAATAATCCATTCTGAAGCAGCTGGTGTCGTACCCTACAGTGCAGTTAGGGGGATAGGCTTCACGAAGAGAATTGCGAAGCAAAAACATTTGACGAACCAGTGGATTATTAAAGCTTAGATCGAGATTAGGACTGATAGGGCAAGTTGCAAGCGATTCAGAAACAAAGTACATAGTAAGACCATTTGGGCATTTGATCTTGCGCCCTACAAGATGTTTAAGGTCCCCAGCAATAGTGTCAGACGATTTTGGTTTTCGGCTGGAGACCTTTCCCTGCAAAAGAGAGTTAAGCTTTCTTAGCCACCCACATCTTCAGGGGTGGCTTCGAAGCAATAAGTCTAAGTGCATCATCTGAGAACTTTGGCTTTGGAGCCCTAGCAAAAAGTCTTGCAGGTGGACAATAGTATTCATAAGAATAAGCAGAATAGTTCTTGGTCTTATGAACATGGCGGTTTGATGAACCGCGCTCATATTCATAGGCCTGAGTATGGCTTCCCTGCAAAACATTTGCGTTAGTGTGACTCAGGTGAGTCCTCTGTCTGTATGAAGCCTTTGGACCGTATGAAGCCTGTGGTGTGGGGTTTGTCTTCTTCACCTATGGTGTCATGATGACATTCACATGAAGATTCTCCAAACACCTTTTTGGCACCCAGATCTTCTTCATAGGCGGTCCATTCCTGCAGTTAGTACCAATATACCTGGCAAACACTTCACCATTCTGATTCTTAAACAGTTTATAGTTTGCATCAAAGGATTCATCAATAACAATGGGGTTAGCACAAGTGAAGCCAGATAGAGTGGATGGATCTGCTGAAGGTTCCTTTGCAGCAACCCATGTGGTTTTGGGGTACTGCTCAAGTTTCCAGTAAGATCCATCAGCATTCATTTTCCTTACGAACCCAACACCCTCTTTCCTAGGGTTTCGGTTCAGGATCTGCCTTTTAAGGACATCACATAGTGTCTGCTTCCCTTTGAGACTTTTGTACATCCCTGTTTCAAGCAGTGTCTTCAACCTAGCATTCTCATCAGCAATAGCAGTGGTGTCCTCAGCAGAGGGGTTAGTTTCCACATCAACAGTTGAAGATATTGCAATAGTAGCAGTAGTAGAACATTCAGCAACAGAAGTAGCGTTATCACGCTCAATGCATTTAAGACATGGTGGTTCAAATCCTTCCTGAGCTGAACTGATCTGTTCGGTGCGAAGTGACTCGTTTTCTTTTTGAAGATCTTCATGAGCCGCTCTCAATTTCTCAAGATCTTGCTTCCTTTGAAGATAATCATAGGAAAGCCTTTCATGAGCTGTTGAGAGCGTTTCATGATGACTTTCAAGTTCCTCATACTTAACGTGAAGATTTTTTATGTCTTTAATTAAGGACTGAGATCGAGTCATTTTAGCGTCTAACAAATCATCGCTTTTGTCTAACAGTTTTTGAATGTGTTCCATGGTTTTCTGTTGTTCAGTTGCAATTTTTGCAAGTGTTTTGTAGCTGGGTTTGGAACCACAATCAGAGTCATCGTCACTAGATGTTTGATAGTGAGTAGTGCGTGTGTTTACCTTGGCACCACGTGCCATGAAGCAGTAGGAAGGAGCGGAGTAGTCCTTGTCATTTGCATCGATGTCGGTGATGAAGTCATTTTCTTCAGTGTTGAAGATGGACTTGGCAACGTATGCTGTAGCCAGACTTGCAATGCCAGAATCAGACTCCTCCTCAGACTCCACCCCCGCCTCCTCAGAAGCAGACTCATCCTCAGAGTCCTTTTCCTTGCCAACAAATGCACGTGCCTTGCCAGATGAGCTCTTCTTGTGTGATGAAGACTTGGAGGAAGACTTGGAAGAAGATTTTGAGTATTTCTTCTTCTTCTTGTCGTCAGAGTCATACTCCTTGCTCTTCTTCTTCTTGTTCTCATTGTCCCACTGTGGACACTCAGAGATGTAGTGGCCAGGTTTCTTGCACTTGTGACATGTTCTCTTCTTGTAGTCATGAGCAGAAGCTTCATCATTCCTTGAGCTTGATCGTGACGACTTTCTGAGGCCTTTCTTCTTGGTGAATTTTTGGAACTTCTTCACAAGCATAGCAAGCTCCCTTCCAATGTCTTCAGGATCATCAGAACTACTGTCAGATTCTTCTTCGGATGAGGAGACAGCCTTTGCCTTCAAGGCACGAGTTCGCCCATAGTTGGGACCGTAGATTTCTCTTTTCTCAGAAAGCTGAAACTCGTGTGTGTTGAGCCTTTCAAGTATGTCAGATGGATCGAGTGTCTTGAAATCAGGACATTCTAAATCATCAGGGCTAGGGTGTCAAACGAACTATCAAGTGATCTCAGGAGTGTCTTGACGACTTCATGCTTGGTGATCTCAGTAGCGCCGAGGGCTTGAAGTTCATTTGTGATGTCAGTGAGTCGATCAAACGTGAGCTGGACATTCTCATTGTCATTTCTCTTGAAGCGGTTGAAGAGGTTGCGAATGACACTGATTCTCTGATCTCTCTGGGTTGAGACGCCTTCGTTGACCTTGGATAGCCAGTCCCAGACTAGCTTAAATGTTTCCAAGGCACTCACGCGGCCATACTATCCTTTGGTCAGATTACCACAGATGATATTCTTGGCATTAGAGTCCAGTTGAACGAACTTCTTGACATCAGTGGCAGTGACACCTTCTCCAGCATTGGGAACGCCATTCTTGACGACATACCATAGGTCGACATCAATGTCTTCAAGATGCATGCGCATCTTATTCTTCCAGTAGGGATATTCAGTTCCATCGAAGACGGGGCATGCAGCGGAGACTTTAATTATCCCTGCAGTTGACATAGGTAAAACTCCAGGTGGTTAAACCGAATCACACAGAACAAGGGAGTAACTTGCTTTGATACCAATTGAAAGTGCTAGTGATCGACTAGAGGGGGGTGAATAGGCGATTTTTATGAAAGTCTTCAAAACATGTAAGTTTTGAAGACAAATGATAGAAATAAACCTATTATCATGCAGCGGAAGGTAGACAACACTAGGCAAACCATTGTCATGTATTCAATGAAGTGAAAGCACAATGACAAATAGCAGCTAGGCAGTAAGGATCAGGTAGGAAGATGTTGAGAAGCCAATTAGTACACGTAATCACTTAGTGAAGTCGAATGGTGATGCTATCGTACAATGACTTCACAAGAACCAACAGTAAGTAAAGGGAAGGGAAGGATGAAACCAGTGACTCGTTGAAGACAATGATTTGTTGGACCAGTTCCAGTTGCTGTGACAACTATACGTCTGGTTAGGGAGGCTGAGATTCAACTCAGAAGACCTCGTCTTCACCTTATTCCCCTTGAGCTAAGGACACCCAGTCCTCGCCCAATTACTCTGGTAAGTCTTCAAGGTAGACTTCCAAACCTTCACAGACTTCGTTCACCAGGGATCCACAATGACTCTTGGATGCTCAGAACGCGACGCCTAACTGGCTGGAGGATTCACAGTCATCAAGTGTAATAAGTCTTCAGTTCACACAGACAAGAAGACTTAAGTGATGCCTAACACTCTTTGGCTCTGGGTGGTTAGGGCTTTATCCTCTCAAGGAATTCTCTCTTAAAGGCTTCGAGGTGGGTTGCTCTCAAACGACAAAAGCCGTACTTTAACTCTGAGCAGCCAACCGTTTATGGTTGTAGGGGGTGGGCTATTTATAGCCACTAGGCAACCCGACCTGATTTGTCCGAAATGACCCTGAGTCACTAAGGAACTGACAAGTGTTCCAACGGTCAGATTTGAAACACACACGGCAACTTTACTTGGGCTACAAGCAAAGCTGACTTGTCCAACTCTGAACAAGATTCGCTCTCATAGTCTTCACTCGAAGACATAGGATTTTGGTTAAGCTTCACTTCAGTCATTCTGACTGGTTTTCTTGGACCCCACTTAACAGTACGGTGGTTCCTATGACTCAACAAAGAAGAAAAAGAACTATGAAAGATCTAAGTCTTCGCGCTCCATAGTCTTCATGCGATGTCTTCTCTTGTCATAGTCTTCAAGGTGAATGTCTTCACATACCACCTTTGACTTCAATGTCTTCATACATTTTTAGGGGTCATCTCTGGTAGGAAAACCGAATCAATGAGGGACTTCTACCTGTGTTATCCTGCAATTCTCACAAACACATTAGTCCCTCAACTAGGTTTTGTCGTCAATACTCCAAAACCAACTAGGGGTGGCACTAGATGCACTTACAGTATATATATGTGGTCTTCTCATACATGTCTTTCTGCGCCATTATATGCACCTTTATGACTTAAGTTTTTGCCAAGCTGGGTTGCCTGGCTCCTGTGCTTATGCCCTACATTCCTTCTTGTTCGGCTAGGGCATAAAGGGAGCACCTCTGTGATTGTTACCGCCGGGTCATCCGAACGTGTACCTCAGACGGGTGAAGCCGAAAGCTAGCGTTCTTAAGGGAATAATAGGTCGGCAAACATAAGATGAACTGCCCTCGTTGCGATACAAGCCCCCAACATACAATGTGTACTGTGATTTTTAGCATCACAGCTCAAGCATGCACAGCGCCTGCTGGCCCAGGGAGAGGAACCCTTAATAGAACTATTCTCTCTAGAAGATGTTTCTTACGATCAAATGTAATATAACATAACTCCCCGATTACAACTTGTATGTTCAAGCAACTATGACCGGACTGCCTGGTTTCCAAAACATACTTCGGTGCTTCTCACCAGTACAATATTCGGAAACACTCAAAGTTTGGATTTCGGAGGTTAAAGCGGAAGGTCTGCCATGACAACTGTTTTATAATTTTGCTGGAGATACGTTTATCGATAAAAGTACATTACTACTTGGACTCAAAAAATTCCTTCTCTTCTAGACCATCTAATAAGTTGTCTAGCTTACAATTCTGTTGCAAAAACTTAGCGGATGTCTTTACTTGGTCATATACCAAGCTTACAGGAATTTGTTGTCCATCTGATCCTCGAGGCCCGACCCGGGCCATATGATTCGGATCAAGTCCGGTGTACCGTGTTTTCACCATGGCCCAGGCCTCTCGTGCCCCTTCTCGGCATGCTGATATCTTCCACAGTCCAAAGCAGCGCCGAGCTCCCTTGACTAAATTCGCGAGTTCCTCCATACTTCCTGGAGGAGAATCGGCCGGCCATAAAGCCTTAGCAATGTTTCTCATTGCCTTCCGGGCTCGCTCATGCACTTTTGAGAGCTCTTGTAGTAGGTCGCCTTGGAATCCGGACACCTATCCTTCGGGCCGCCCAGTTAGCACACATACAGAACAAACTTGTTACACTTCCAATTCGAAGACTGTATGGAAGTATGGTTAAAAAGCATACTGAATATGCCGCCCTTCAGCCTTCTGTTCTCTTTCAAGGCATCCACCAGTTGGGCTCGTACATCCTTTAGCTCCCCAGCCTCCTTGATGTTTGCATCTTGTAGCTTATTTTTCTCATCCCTGGTCCATGTTAGTATACGCTGACCAGCAGCTTCTTGCCTTTCGACATATTCTTTATCCGCCTGCGCGGTCTTCAGTCTATCTTCCAGCTGATCCAGCGACGCTACATCGAAAATACATAAGTTCTTATTCCACGAAAAAAATCCTTGCTGGCTCATGATTATATTTTCCGGACAAGTAGCAGACATTACCAGTCGGTGCCTCCTTGGACTTCGCCAGTTCGGCGGTAACAATAGTTAGCTGGGTCCGGCATTTTTCCAGCTCCTGAGACAGCATGTTGTTCTTCTCCGTGAGTACCTGATTATGCAATGATCCTTAAATCAGTTGCTTCAACTGCTTTAAGTCTCAGGGGCTACTGACAAATTATCTTACCCGCATGTCCTTGGAAAGCTGTTGAGTGGCTCCAGCCCATCCCGAGTAGCTCGAATGTATGCATCCGCTGAGTTGAAGACATTAAATGCTTATTCAGTAAAGGTTGGGTCGCGCATAGCCGCTCTCCGACGCCGATGGTTCATTGCACTCTCCACTTCGGAGTTGGTAACGGATACATCGGCCGAATCCTCAGAGAGAGGACAATCCGACATTTCACCCGTACCAACCCCAACCCTTAGGCCGGGATCCGGGGTCTGATTGGATGGTGCGTGACCGACAAGGTCCCTGGACATAGTCCGGCATATGCTTTTCCTAAAAAATTGGCGCAACAGGAGATGTCAAAATTCGGTACCTCTGCCATGAGAATATTAAAAAATAAGCATAGCTTTTTGAGGGTGGGAGCTTGGTAGTATCGTCGTCCGCCTTTCTTTTCGAAGACCCGTCTCGCGTAGGCATCACCTTCTTAAGGGACGCTTCTGATGCGGTATGGCAAGATGAGCGCCACCCCTTTGAAAGCACAAGACAATGCGGTAGGTGAGGCACAATAAGAAAACTCTTTTGGAGGAGACGTCTCCTGGGTACTTATGTGGGAAGAGGGAAGAAGGCCGGGGTAATTGGCTATAATGGCCACTTCCGTGCCATCGTAACTCGCTTGATAGAAAACCCCCTCCTTGAGCTCTATGGATATATCTGGATCCTCTTCGAATCCGGGATCCAGGTCCCGAATACGGTCCTCCGGCTGCGGGCCGGGGCTATAGATCCCCGCGGCAACTTTCCTCCATTCCTGTTAAAGAATGGTCGGATTAAGTTCAACTGGGTCTGATTCAGGAGGAGTATTGAGTAAAATTATTGAGCGAAGGCTTACCCAGCTGGGAGGGTTGTACATGGAAAAGCCCTCTCGGCACTTAAGGCGAGTGAACTCTTCTTTCTCCCACTTATAAAGATCAGCCAACATGGCAGCCAAGGCGGCGAAGTGGTCCGGACCCTTACGCCTACATCGTGATGCGTCGTCTTCCCCGTTGTAGTGCCACATGGGGAGTCCTCTCGATCGGAGTGGCTGAACGCCCCGCGTTATTGAAATCGCCATTACCTCAATGGACAATCCGGATTGGGTGAGCGACTTTATCTTGTCCATTAGCTTCTTAACCTTCGCACTATCTTCCTCCTCAAGGCTTCGGGGGTGCCAGCTATGGTGCTTCTTTAACGAAGCATTGGAAAGCATGGGTAGGCCTCATCGGATTGGGTCTGGGAGAACGACATGTTCAATATAAAACCACTCCAAGGGCCACTCTTCGGATGCCTTCTTCGGAGTGCCAGACAGGTATCCTGTCCCGGCTATGCGCCATACTTCGACGTCGCCCACCTTGAATATGGATCCCTTTTGGGAGTGAGGGATGAGGCAGAAAAGCTTCCTCCATAATTCAAAATGGGCCTCACAACCTAGGAAGAACTCACAAAGAGTCACGAAGCCCGAGATGTGCAGTATGGATCCCGGCGTGAGATTGTGCAGCTGGAGTTCGTAGTACTCCAGGAGAACTCAGAGGAAAGGGTGAATTGGAAATCCAACGCCTCTTGAGAGAAAGGAAACAAAGCACACTCGCTCCCCTTCTGAAGGGTTGGGGAAATTTTCTGCCAGGGCTTCGCCATTGAAAGAAGTTAATCCCGCCCGAACGGGGACTAGATCCATGGGAGGGAGGTATCCCTACACCTGAAGCTTGGTCAGTTGGGCATGGGATAATGAACAACTCTCCCAATCGCCTTTTTGTGGACCGTGGGGATGGGAGGAAGAACTGGGAGCGCTGGCCATGTTTGCGTGGTTTCTTGTGGCAAGTTATAAGATTTTCGCCTAGTGTGGAATGGCACCTGAGATCTAATCTCCTTAAATAGACGCCTTCTGTACGCCGCCAGGGTGTTATTTGTGAAAATGCTTGGACCTTTTGTGTTCATCTAACACGTGGAAGCCGAGGCGACGGAGGCACGGAAGCCAAAGGATATGATGTTTAATGCAGAGTCGAAGCTGTCCAGGATATCATGGAGGGCCTACCCAGCAGGACCGAGGATGTAAAAGCTGGATACTGCGTTATCGTCGAAGGGTCGTATGCGGTTATTTTTGTTCAAATTGCTCTGGAGTATTCAGAAGAGGAACCCGCCTTACAATGCTGAAGACAATCTGCGCCCCGGACATATCGTCATTGAAGCCTGGTTCAGGGGCTACTGAGGAAGTCCTGGATTAGGGGGTCCCTGGGTGTCCGGGCTATGTGACGTGGGCCGGATGATACGTCTCCATCGTATCTATAATTTTTGATTGTTCCATGCCAATATTATACAACTTCAATATACTTTTGGCAACTTTTTATAATATTTTTGGGACTAACATATTGATCCTGTGCCCAGTGCCAGTTCCTGTTTGTTGCTTGTTTTTTGTTTCACAGTAAATCCATATCAAACGGAGTCCAAACGGGATAAAAACTGACATATATATATATTTTCTGGAATATATGTGATTTTTGGGAGGAAAAATCCACGCGAGACGATGCCCGAGGGGGCCACGAGGCTGGGGGCGCCCCCCAGGGGGCAGGTGCGCCCCTGACCCTCGTGGCCACCCCGTAAGGCAGTTGGTGCCCTTCTTTCTCCGCAAGAAATCTAATATCCGGATAGAGATCGTGTTAAAATTTCAGCCCAATCGGAGTTACGAATCTCCGGGAATTTAAGAAACGGTGAAAGGCGCAGAATCGAGAACGCAGAAACAGAGAGGGACAGAGAGACAGATCCAATCTTGGAGTGGCTCTCGCCCCTCCCACGCCATGGAGACCATGGACCAGAGGATAAACCCTTCTCCCATATAGGGAGAAGGTCAAGGAAGAACAATAAGAAGGGGGGCTCTCTCCCCCTCTCTCCCGGTGGAGCCGGAACGCCGCTGGGGCCATCATCGTGTGACGGCGATCTAGACCAACACCTCCGTCATCTTCACCAACATCTTCATCACTTTCCCCCATCTATCTATAGCGGTCCACTCTCCCGCAACCCACTGTACCCTCTACTTGAACATGGTGCTTTATGCTTCATATTATTATCCAATGATGTGTTGCCATCCTATGATGTCTGAGTAGATTTTCGTTGTCCTATCGGTGATTGGTGAATTACTATGATTGATTTAATTTGCTTGTGGTAATGTTGATGCCCTTTGATGCCCATCATATGAGTGCGCACGTGGATCACACCATAGGGTTAGTTGTATGTTGAGAGAACTATGTATTGGAGGGCAAGAGTGACAGAAGCTTCAACCTAGCATAGAAATTGATGCATATGGGATTGAAGGGGGACCAATATATCTTAATGCTATGGTTGGGTTTTACCTTAATGAATGTTAGTAATTGCGGATGCTTGCTAATAGTTCCAATCATAAGCACATAGAATTCCAAGTCAGGGAGGACATGCTAGCAGTGGCCTCTCCCACATAAAACTTGCTATCGGTCTAGTAACATAGTCAATTGCTTAGGGACAATTTCGCAACTCCTACCACCACTTTTCCACACTCGCTATATTTACTTTATTGCTTCTTTATCTAAACAGCCACTACTTTTTATTTACGCGCTCTTTATTATCTTGCAAACCTATCCAACAACACCTACAAAGTACTCCTAGTTTCATACTTGTTCTAGGTAAAGCGAACATTAAGCGTGCGTAGAGTTGTATCGGTGGTTGATATAACTTGAGGGAATATTTGTTCTACCTTTAACTCCTCGTTGGGTTCGACACTCTTACTTATCGAAAGAGGCTACAATTGATCCCCTATACTTGTGGGTTATCAAGACCTTTTTCTGGCACCGTTGCCGGGGAGCAATAGCGTGGGGTGAATATTCTCGTGTGTGCTTGTTTGCTTTATCACTAAGTAATTTTTATTTGCTGTTCTAAGTTGTTCTCTATCTTTAGTTATGGATATGGAACACGAAATACCAAAAAAATTAGGTGTACCTGCTACTCATGGAGATGGGGAACCTCCTAAAACCCTCGATGCTGGTTATGTGAAAGAGATTATCTACTACTTTGATAATCCTGAGAAAAGCCCATTAAATTATGTTATGGGAGACACGTTGGATCAATGTGAATACTTTAGGGATTATCGCTTGACTCAAAAAGGGAAACTGTTATGGGATCAAATTCATATGTTGCATTGGTATGTTCGGGAACTATGCTTGAGATATGACTATACTTGTTGCTCTAGGATGAAGGCTCCACACCTTCCCTTTTCATGCAAATTTAATGATGATAAAACCTTGGCTTCTTATGCTAATGGTATATATGATTACTATGATGTGGAACAAATAGAAGAATTTTTTGCTTTTATGGGTGCTTATGAAATTGAATCTTCTTTTAAAGAGTGTGAAAATTTTGGTGATTCAGTTTATAGACCTGAAAATTTAGCTATCCTTAAATATTGCTATGAGAATTATGAATACAATGCCGATATTGATGCATTTATTGAGAAAGTCTCCGCTGTCCAAGAAGAGACTAATATTTTGCAGGAGTCTATGGAAGAAGAAATTAATGACATTGTGAGATCATTGGATGAAAAAGATGAGGAGGACAGCGAAGAACAAAAGGAGGAAGAGCGGATTGATCACTGGTGCCCACCTTCTAATGATAGTAACTCTTCAACTCATACATTGTTTAATTTCCCTTCGTGCTTACCGAAGGATGATTGCTATGATAATTGTTATGATCTTGTTGATTCTTTTGAAATATCCCTTTTTGATGATGCTTGCTATGCTTGTGGCCAAGATGCCAATATGAATTATGCTTATGGAGATGAACTTGCTATAGTTCCTTTTGTTAAACATGAAATTGTTGCTATTGCACCCACACATGATAGTCCTGTTATCCTTTTGAATTCTCCCGACTACACTATATCGGAGAAGTTTGCCTTTATTAAGGATTATATTGATGGGTTGCCCTTTATCATTGCACATGATGATTTTGATGAATATAATATGCATGTTCTTGTTGCTCCTACTTGCAATTATTATGAGAGAGGAACTACATCTCCGCCTCTATATGTTTCCAACACGAAAAAATTGCAAGAAACTGTTTATACTATGCATTGGCCTTTACTTTGTGTGCATGAATTGTTCTTTTATGACATGCCAATGCATAGGAAGAGATTTAGACTTCGTCATTACATGATATATGTTACCTTGTGCCCACTACTAAATTACAAATCATTGTTAATTAAAATTGGCTTTGTTATACCTTGGGATCCGGGTGGATCCATTACTTGAGCACTATATGCCTAGCTTAATGGCTTTAAAGAAAGCGCTGCCAGGGAGACAGCCCGGAAGTTTTAGAGAGTCATCTATTTCTATTGTGTGCTTTTATAAAGTTTTTTTAAAAAAGAAGGGAACCCAAAACTTTTTCAAAAAGGAAAGTGAAAGTGAGAGAGACAAGCATGGTTGAAGTGGGGGAGCTCCTTGAACTTTGTTCATGCTCACGGAAATTTGTGAACCTTGATTACAGAAACTTTTTAACAAAAATAATTATCCCCTTGTACAATTCCATTGTATTATAAAAATAATGTGCCAAGGTTTTCCTTTAGGATGTTTACTTTGCCTGTTGGTTTGTATGGTGCAGGACAGAAACTTTGGCTGTAGTGCGTGATTTTACATTTCTTGCTGGAACGTCAAACGATTCTGAAACTTTTTGCACTGTCTTTCTATACAAATTGTTTATTTTTCCTAATTTTGGTAGAATTTTTGGAGTACCAGAGGTATGGTGAATGTTCAGATTATTACAGACTGTTCTGTTTTAGACAGATTCTGTTTTTGATGCATAGTTTGCTTGTTTTGATGAAACTATCGATTTATATCAGTGGATTAAGCCATGGAAAAGTTATATCACAGTAGCTACAATGCAAAAACAAAATATGAATTGGTTTGCAACAGTACTTAGAGTAGTGATTTGCTTTATTATACTAACGGATCTTACCGAGCTTTCTGTTGAGTTTTGTGTGGATGAAGTATTCGAAGAACGAGGAGGTCTCGATGTGAGAAGAAGGAAGACAGGCAAGAGATCAAGCTTGGGGATGCCCGAGGCACCCCAAGTAAATATTCAAGGAGACTCAAGCGTCTAAGCTTGGGGATGCCTCGGAAGGCATCCCATCTGTCTTCAACAAGTATCGGTATGTTTTCGGATTCGTTTCGTTCATGCGATATGTGCAATCTTGGAGCGTCTTTTGCATTTAGTTTTCACTTTTATTTTATGAACCATGCTGGTATGAGATAGTCCTTGGTTGATTTATAGAATTCTCATTGCACTTCACTTAAATCTTTTGAGTATGGCTTTATAGAATGCTTCATGTGCTTCGCTTATATCATTTGAAGTTTGGATTGCCTGTTTCTCTTCACATAGAAAACCGCCATTTTGTAGAATGCTCTTTTGCTTCACTTATATTTGTTAGAGCGTGGGCATATATTTTGTAGAAAGATTAAACTCTCTTGCTTCACTTATATCTATTTAGAGAGATGACAGGAATTGGTCATTCACATGGCTAGTCATAAAATCCTACATAAAACTTGTAGATCACTGAATATGATATGTTTGATTCCTTGCAATAGCTTTGCGATATAAAGATGGTGATATTAGAGTCATGCTAGTGGGTAGTTGTGGATTGTAGAAATACTTGTGTTTAAGTTTGTGATTCCCGTAGCATGCACGTATGGTGAACCGTTATGTGATGAAGTCGGAGCATGATTTATTTATTGATTGTCTTCCTTATGAGTGGCGGTCAGGGACGAGCGATGGTATTTTCCTACCAATCTATCCCCCTAGGAGCATGTGCGTAGTACTTTGTTTCGATGACTAATAGATTTTTGCAATAAGTATGTGAGTTCTTTATGACTAATGTTGAGTCCATGGATTATACGCACTCTCACCCTTCCATCATTGCTAGCCTCTTTGGTACTATGCATTGCCCTTTCTCACCTCGAGACTTGGTGCAAACTTCACCGGTGCATCCAAACCCCATGATACGATACGCTCTATCACAAATAAGCCTCCTTATATCTTCCTCAAAACAGCCACCATACCTTGCTATCATGGCATTTGCATAGACATTTCGAGATATATTGCCATGCAACTTCCATCATCATCATATACATGACTTGAGCATTCATTGTCATATTGCTTTGCATGATCGTAAGATAGCTAGCATGATGTTTTCATGGCTTGTCCATTTTTTGATCTCATTGCTACGCTAGATCATTGCACATCCCAGTACACCGCCGGAGGCATTCATATAGAGTCATATTTTGTTCTAGTATCGAGTTGTAATATTGAGTTGTAAGTAAATAAAAGTGTGATGATCATCATTATTAGAGCATTGTCCCATGTGAGGAAAGGATGATGGGAGCTATGATTCCCTCACAAGTTGGGATGAGTCTCCGGACTTTACAAAAAAATAAAAGAGGCCAAAGAAGCCCACCCAAAAAAGAGGCCAAAGAAGCCCACAAAAAAAAGAGAAAAAAAATAAAAAAATGAGAGAAAAGAGAGAAGGGACAATGTTACTATCCTTTTACCACACTTGTGCTTCAGAATAGCGCCATGTTCTTCATATAGAGAGTCTCTTGAGTTATCACTTCCATATACTAGTGGGAATTTTCATTATAGAACTTGGCTTGTATATTCCGATGATGGGCTTCCTCAAATGCCTGAGGTCTTCATGAGCAAGCAAGTTGGATGCACACCCACTTAGTTTCCAATTTGAGATTTCATACACTTATAGCTCTTAGTGCATCCGTTGTATGGCAATCCCTACTCCTCACATTGACATCAATTGATGGGAATCTCCATAGCCCGTTTATTAGCCGCATCGATGTGAGACTTTCTCCCTTTTTGTCTTCTCCACACAACCTCCACCATCATATTATATTCCACCTATAGTGCTATATCCATGGCTCACGCTCATGTATTGCGTGAAAGTTGAAAAGGTTTGAGAACGTCAAAAGTATGAAACAATTGCTTGGCTTGTTATCGGGGTTGTGCATGATTTGAATATTTTGTGTGGTGAAGATGGAGCATAGCCAGACTATATGATTTTGTAGGGATAACTTTCTTTGGCCATGTTATTTTGAAAATACATGATTGCTTTATTAGTATGCTTGAAGTATTATTATCTTAATGTCAAATGATAGACTATTGCTTTGAATCACTCATGTCTTAATATTCATGCCATGATTAAGATTATGCCAGGTAGCATTCCACATCAAAAATTATCTTTTTTTTATCATTTACCTACTCGAGGACAAGCAAGAATTAAGCTTGGGGATGCTGATACGTCTCCATCGTATCTATAATTTTTGATTGTTCCATGCCAATATTCTACAACTTTCATATACTTTTGGCAACTTTTTATACTATTTTTGGGACTAACATATTGATCCAGTGCCCAGTGCTAGTTCCTGTTTGTTGCATGTTTTTTGTTTCGCAGAATATCCATATCAAACGGAGTCCAAACGGGATAAAAACTGATGGAGATTTTTTGGAATATATGTGATTTTTGGGAAGAGAAATCAACGCGAGATGATGCCCGAGGGGGCCATGAGGCAGGGGGCACCCCAGGGGGTCAGGCGCGCCCTGGGCCCTCGTGGCCACCCCGTAAGGCAGTTGATGTCCTTCTTTCGCTGCAAGAAAGCTAATATCCAGATAGAGATCGTGTTAAAATTTCAGCCCAATCGGAGTTACGGATCTCCAGGAATTTAAGAAAGGTGAAAGGGCAGAATCGAGAACGCAGAAACAGAGAGGGACAGAGAGACAGATCCAATCTCAGAGGGGCTCTCGCCCCTCCCACGCCATGGAGACCATGGACCAGAGGGGAAACCCTTCAAGGAATAACAAGAAGAAGGGGGGCTCTCTCCCCCTCTCTCCCGGTGGCGCCGAGACGCCGCCGGGGCCATCATTGTGTGATGACGATCTACACCAACACCTCCGTCATCTTCACCAACATCTTCATCACCTTCCCCCATCTATCTACAGCGGACCACTCTCCCGCAACCCGCTGTACCCTCTACTTGAACATGGTGCTTTATGCTTCATATTATTATCCAATGATGTGTTGCCATCCTATGATGTCTGAGTAGATTTTCGTTGTCCTATCGTTGATTGGTGAATTACTATGATTGATTTAATTTGCTTGTGGTTATGTTGCTGTCCTTTGGTGCCCATCATATGAGCGCGCACGTGGATCACACCATAGGGTTAGTTGTATGTTGAGAGAACTATGTATTGGAGGGCAAGAGTGACAGAAGCTTCAACCTAGAATAGAAATTGATGCATACGGGATTAAGGGGGACCAATATATCTTAATGCTATGGTTGGGTTTTACCTTAATGAACGTTAGTAATTGGAGATGCTTGCTAATAGTTCCAATCATAAGTGCATAGAATTCCAAGTCAGGGATGACATGCTAGCAGTGGCCTCTCCCACATAAAACTTGCTATCGGTCTAGTAGCGTAGTCAATTGCTTAGGGACAATTTCGCAACTCCTACCACCACTTCTCCACACTCGCTATATTTACTTTATTGCTTCTTTATCTAAACAGCCCATACTTTTTATTTACGCGCTCTTTATTATCTTGCAAACCTATCCAACAACACCTACAAAGTACTCCTAGTTTCATACTTGTTCTAGGTAAAGCGAACATTAAGCGTGCGTAGAGTTGTATCGGTGGTCGATAGAACTTGAGGGACTATTTGTTCTACCTTTAGCTCCTCGTTGGGTTCGACACTCTTACTTATCGAAAGAGGCTACAATTGATCCCCTATACTTGTGGGTTATCACTGGACTCGTGGGTCATGAAGATACAAGATGGAAGGCTTTCGCCCGTGTCCGGATGGGACTCCCCTTTGGCGTGGAAGGCAAGCTTGGCGTTCAGATATGAAGATTCCTTTCTTTGTAAACCGACTCTGTATAAACCTATCCCCCTCTGGTGTCTATATAAACTGGAGGGTTTAGTCCGTAGAGGCAATGATAATCACACATGCTAGACATCTAGGGTTTATCCATTACGATCTCGAGGTAGATCAACTCTTGTAACCCCTATACTCATCAAAGTCAATCAAGCAGGAAGAAGGGTATTACCTCCATTAAGAGGGCCCGAACCTAGGTAAACATTGTGTCCCTATCTCCTGTTACCTTTGATCGTAAGACGGACAGTTTGGGACCCCTACCCGAGATCTGCCGGTTTTGACACCGACAGTGCGGCCCCCCTTTCCATTCCCCCTCTACCTCTCCTTCCCTCTTTCCCCTCCATGAGAAGGAAAAGGGGAGGGGCGAATCCTACTAGGACTGGAGTCCTAGTAGGACTCCCGCCTCTCAGCGCGCCCCTGGTGGCCGGCTTCCTCCTCTCCCTCCTTTATATACATGGCCAAGACACCCCTTGGAGACACACAAATTGTTCCAAACCATGTGTGGTGCCCCTCTCCATAGTTTACTCCTCCGGTCATAGCATCATTGTGCTTAGGCGAAGCCCTGCGCGGATCACATCACCATCACCGTCACCATGCTGTCATGCTGATGAAGCTCTCCCTCGACCCTCTGCTGGATCAAGAGTTCGAGGGACGTCATCGAGCTGAACGTGTGCTGAACTCGGAGGTGTCGTACGTTCGGTACTTGATTGGTTGGATAGCGAAGACGTTCGACTACATCAACCGCATTAACCTAATGCATCCGCTTTCGGTCTACGAGGGTACGTGGACTCACTCTTCCCCTCTCGTTGCTAAGCATATCCTAGATAGATCTTGCGTGATCGTAGGATTTTTTTTTTGAAATTGCATGCTACGTTCGCCAATAGTGGCATCCGAGCCAGGTCTATGCGTAGATGATATGCACAAGTAGAACACAAAGAGTTGTGGGAGATCATAGTCATACTGCTTACCACCAACGTCTTACTTTGATTCGACGGCATTGTTGGATGAAGCGGACCAGACCAACCTTACATGGCCACATTCATGAGACCGGTTCCACCGACAGACATGCAACTTGTTTTGCATAAAGGTGGCTGGTAGGTGTCTATTTCTCGAACTTCAATTGAATCAAGTTTGACTACGATCGGTCCTTGTTAAAGGTTAAAACAACACACTTGACAAAAAATCATTGTGGTTTTGATGCATAGTAAGAACGGTTCTTGCTAGAAGCCCGTAGAAGCCACATAAAACTTGCAACAACAAAGTAGAGGACGTCTAACTTGTTTTTGCAGGGCATATTGTGATGTGATGTGGTCAAGACATGATGTGATATAAGTTATTGTATGAGATGATCATGTTTTGTAGAAGTTATCGGCAACTGGCAGGAGCCTCGTGGTTGTCGCTTTGTTGTATGAAATACAATCGCCATGTAATTTCTTTACTTTGTTGCTATGCGGTAGTGATAGTTGTAGAAGAAATAGTTGGCGAGACGACAACGACACTATGATGCAGATCAAGGTGTCAGGCCAATGACGATGGAGATCATGACGGTGCTTTGGAGATGGAGATCAAAGGCACAAGATGATGATGGCCATATCATGTCACATGTTTTGATTGCATGTGATGTTTATCTTTTATGCATCTTATTTTGCTTAGTACGGCGGTAGCATTATAAGATGATTCCTCACTAAATTTCAAGGTATAAGTGTTCTCCCTGAGTATGCACCATTGCTACAGTTCATCGTGCCGAGACACCACATGATGATCGGGTGTGATAAGCTCTACATGAACATACAATAGGTGTAAGACAGTTTTGCACGTGCAGAATACTGAGGTTAAACTTGACGAGCCTAGCATATGCAGATATGGCCTCGTAATACTGAGACCGAAAGGTCGAACGTGAATCATATAGTACATATGATCAACATAGAGATGTTCACCATTGAAAACTACTCCATCTCACGTGATGATCGGACATGGTTTAGTTGATATGGATCACGTGATCATTTAGATGACTAGAGGGATGTCTATCTAAGTGGGAGTTCTCTAGTAATATGATTAATTGAACTTAATTTTATCATGAACTTAGTCCTGATAGTTTTTTCATATCTATGTTGTTGTAGATCAATGGCCCGTGCTACCGTTCCCTTGAACTTTAATGCGTTCCTAGAGAAAGCTAAGTTGAAAGATGATGGTAGCAACTACATGGACTGGGTCCATAACTTGAGGATTATCCTCATTGCTGCACAGAAAAATTACGTCCTAGAAGCACCGCTAGGTGCAAGGCCTACTACAGGAGCAACTCCGGACATTATGAACGTCTGGCAAGCTAAATCTGATGATACTCGATAGTTCAGTGTGCTATGCTTTACGGCTTAGAATCGGAACTTCAAAGATGTTTTGAACGTCATGGAGCATATGAGATGAAACATAAGTCTGAGACATTTGAAAAATTCAATGAATTAGAGAGTGAAGTGGAAAATCATCGTAACAAGAAAATAAATTTTCTACGATCTGATCGTGGAGGTGAATATTTGAGTTATGAGTCTGGTCTTCATTTGAAACAACGTGGGATAGTTTCACAACTCACGCCACCTGGAACACCACAACGTATGGTGTGTCCGAACGTTGTAACCGTACTTTATTCGATATGGTGCAATCTATGATGTCTCTTACCGATTTACTACTATCATTTTGGGGTTATGCTTTAGAGACGGCTGCATTCACGTTAAATAGGGCACTATCTAAATATGTTGAGACGACACCATATTGTGACGCCCGGGTAATCAAGCTACAGTAACCCTCTGGTAATGATGCCACGTCACCTTGATTATTGTTGATAATCTCGTGTTAGCTCGGAACCGAACCAAATTCAAATTTGAATTAAAGTCAAAACAATTAAAGTTTTCAAAAGTCAAAACTAAATTGTCCCTAATGTGTCTAATAATCCATAATAAATGCTGGTGAAGAAATCATCTCTTAATAAAATACCTAAATGCACTAAATAAACTAAAACAGTAGCAAAAATGATTATTTAAATGCTTTAAAATGATAAAAAAATTACAAACTAATATATTTAGGTGCCAAGTTAATTGTGGCAGTGGTATAATTCCTATTACCAATTTAGGGATCATTTTTGTACTTCACAAAACTAAATTACAATGAGGAATAAAATAAAACAGAAAAGAAAATAAATAAAAAAAA
>NC_041388.1:313073997-313081426 GCF_002162155.2 Triticum dicoccoides | reverse complement strand
CACGCGCTCGCCGCCCGCGCGTGTCTGCGCGCCCGCCTCGCTCCCGCGTCCCCCTGCTCCGCGCTTGCCTGTGGCCGGCGGCTTCCCCCTTCGATCTGGGCGTACGCCGGCTCGGGCTGGGCGCCAACGCCCATGCGCTCTGCCCGCATCCCGCTCCGGCCATGGACACGCCGTGGCCACCGGCCTCTTCTTCCTTCGCCGGCGCCGTTCGCTGCCGGCTCCCCCTCGCTCCACCTACCGCGGCCGACGCCACAATGGCCGCGCCCGCTGGAGCCCCGTTCCAGCCTCGCCCGCGCCCGTTAAGCCCCCAGGGGCCTATGACAAGGGGGCCCCATCACCAGAACTTTTTTTTAAAAAAAAGAATTAAAAAAATATAATAATAATAATAATTAATTAATTAATTAATTAATTAAGGAATTAATTAAGTTAATTAATCATGCTTAATTAATCTAATTAACTAGTTAGTTTAATTAAGTAGTAATTAGTTTAACTAAGACCTAATTAACCTAAGCAGTGTATGACAGGTGGGTCCCACTGGACCCACATGTCAGTTTGACCCAGTCAACTCTGTTGACTGCTGACGTTAGCATGACATCATGCTGATGTCATTAATTTATTTTCGAATTAATTTAAACAATTGATTAAATACCAGAAATTAATAAAATCTTTAGAAAATCATATCTTTTAATTCGTAACTCGGATTAAAATATTTTCAACATGAAAGTTGCTCAGAATGTCGAGACAAATTTGAATATGCAGCCTGTTTATCCGCCACGCATCCCTAGCATAGCGAACACACAACTTTGCCCCTCCGTTTCATCAGTCCGAGAACGCGAAACACCGGGAATACTTTTCCGGATGTTTTCCCCCTTCACCGGTACCCCCTCGTACCGCGTTAGGGCACACCTAGCATCACGTTTTGTCATGTCATGCATCTTTATGCATCTGTTTGCATTATATTTATTGTTTCTTCCCCCTCTTCTCTCGCTAGACACCGAGACCGACGCCGCTGCTACCCAGTACGACTACGGTGTTGACGACCCCTCTCTCTTGCCAGAGCAACCAGGCAAGCCCCCCCTTTGATCACCAGATATCGCCTATTCTCCTCTATACTGCTTGCATTAGAGTAGTGTAGCATGTTACTGCTTTCGTTAATCCTATCCTGATGCATAGCCTGACATTGTTGCTACATCTGTTGATACCTTACCTGCAATCCTAAATGCTTAGTATAGGATGCTAGTTTATCATCATTGGCCCTACATTCTTGTCAGACTGCCTTGCTATACTATGGGGCCGTGATCACTCGGGAGGTGATCACGGGTATATACTATACATACATACATACTATACAGATGGTGACTAAAGTCAGGTCAGCTCATTGAGTACCCGCAAGTGATTCTGACGAGGGGGCTGAAAGGACAGGTGGCTCCATCCCGGTAGAGGTGGGCCTGGGTTCCCGACGGCCCTCGACTGTTACTTTGTGGCGGAGCGACAGGGCAGGTTGAGACCACCTAGGAGACAGGTGGGCCTGGCCCTGTTCGGCGTTCGCGGATACTTAACACGCTTAACGAGATCTTGGTATTTGATCTGAGTCGGCTACGAGCCTATACGCACTAACCATCTACGTGGGAGTAGTTATGGGTATCCCGACGTCGTGGTATCAGCCGAAGCACTTCAGACGTCAGCGACGGAGTGGCGCGCGCCGAATTGGACTGGAACGCCACTAGGCTAGGTCTGCTTTCGGCCGCCCACGCAACGTGCAGGTGTGCTCAGGGCGATGGGCCCAGACCCCTGCGCGCTTAGGTTTAGACCGGCGTGCTGGCCTCTCTGTTTTGCCTAGGTGGGGCTGCGACGTGTTGATCTTCCGAGGCCGGGCATGACCCAGGAAAGTGTGTCCGGCCAAATGGGATCGAGCATGTTGGGTTATGTGGTGCACCCCTGCAGGGAAGTTAATCTATTCGAATAGCCGTGATCTTCGGTAACAGGACGACTTGGAGTTGTACCTTGACCTTATGACAACTAGAACCGGATACTTAATAAAACACACCCTTCCAAGTTCCACAGACAACCCGGTGATCACCTTTCTACAGGGCGACGAGGAGAGGATCGCCGGGTAGGATTATGCTATGCGATGCTACTGGAGATGCTGCTTGGAGATGCTACTTGGAGATGCTACTTGGAGGACTACAATCTACTCTCTTCTATATGCTGCAAGACGGAGGCTACCAGAAGCGTAGTCTTCGACAGGATTAGCTATCCCCCTCTTATTCTGGCATTCTGCAGTTCAGTCTACTGATATGGCCTTTTACACATATACCCATGCATATGTAGTGTAGCTCCTTGCTTGCGAGTACTTTGGATGAGTACTCACGGTTGCTTTCTCCCCCCCTTTTCCCCTTTTCCTTTCTTTCTGGTTGTCGCAACCAGATGCTGGAGCCCTGGAGCCAGACGCCACCGTCGACGACGACCCCTACTACACCGGAGGTGCCCCTACTACGTGCAGCCCGCTGACGACGACCAGGAGTAGTTAGGAGGATCCCAGGCAGGAGGCCTGCGCCTCTTTCGATCTGTATCCCAGTTTGTGCTAGCCTTCTTAAGGCAAACTTGTTTAACTTATGTCTGTACTCAGATATTGATGCTTCCGCTGACTCGTCTATGATCGAGCACTTGTATTCGAGCCCTCGAGGCCCCTGGCTTGTATTATGATGCTTGTATGACTTATTTTATTTGTAGAGTTGTGTTGTGATATCTTCCCGTGAGTCCCTGATCTTGATCGTACACATTTGCGTGCATGATTAGTGTACGATTAAACCGGGGGCGTCACAAGTTGGTATCAGAGCCGACTGCCTGTAGGAATCCCCTTTCCAACTCCTTGGCCGAAGTTGAGTCTAGCCATTGCAAATTTTTTACTAACTTGGCTGTGTGCCTTACGGGCCCACGTCGCCATTGGGTGGTACTAGGATCTTTTACTCCTCAACCTTTACTCTGGGACTCTGAGCTCTCTTCTATTCGGGTTAAATGATTTTGCTAAAAACAAAACTAACTATAGGTTCTCGCAAGTACTTTCTCCCGGAGAGCCATTTGTTACCGATGACCGCCTGCTGCACCAGAAGATTTCGGAGATACTCTCCGATTTTCTCTTGAGACCTTGTGCCCGTTGCTTTTGCAATTCTCGACCACCGATAAACCCTTATGGATAACTACTTACACTTGCCAGTCATACGATCCTCCCCCATTGATCTTGTTATTACAAGATACCCCGAAGTTTTCTCTATTGTTCCGAGAATACGTTGTGCCTACTGCCTAGCAGTTCTTTGCCACACGAATACCCCTTCAAATAAATCCTCGCACTTGTCGAGTATCCGCTCACCCCCAGTTGTTCATGTGTTTCACAAAAGTCTTCAAAATACTATTCGATCTTCCGAAAATCCTCTGGAGCCTTTGGCTCTTGAAATTCTTGCTTGCTTGCATTATGGTTAATCCCATAAGTCTTGTAGTCTTCTTGACATTCCTTGTCATTATTATTTTCAGTCTGTTGACTCAATATGATTGCGAATACACGCAATCATCATTGATCCTTATAAATTACCTTTTCGGCTGAGATGCAATTCTTTTAACTGGAATTGGTTCTCGACCAATCCAATTGTCGTTGATTGTACCCTAAGGCTATTCAACTTATCCATTCCTAATCAGAGCATTGCTTCTGATCCCTTGACATGGAATTCATAATTCCTTTGCAATTAAGCTTTGAATTAGGCAGTTGTTTCTATCTTCTGATCTCCTTGCATTCTTCTTCTTCTGGTTGAGTACCGATACTCACATCAGCCCCGTTGTGGATCGCCATATCCACTGTTGGATTATTATCCGATAGTGTCCTTCATAATTAATCACCTTGTGAGTTCTTTCTCTGATACATAATGCCTTTGGTAAATGGTATCATCTACTTTCTCAACCTTGCTCTACTTTCAAGCTTGTGATATTTACTCTTGAAACTTGTGGTATATGTTTCTAAGAAGCCCCTATGGGTTGAACATATGCCTTCTCTAAAACGTGTGAACCCGAAAGTTTTCACGAGTCATACCCTTCTGGTGCTTCACCAGACAAAATTTCAACACTACAACTTCATCGAACGTGAGAAGTGAATGAAAGGTTATGCATTGGAGAAGTGGGAGTCGACCTTGAACTTGTGTTCATGCCCATGGACACGATGTAGATCTTATCATTAAAGCTTCTTTTAAATAAATTATTCCTTTGGTATAAGTTCATCTTATATCTAGGATCTGGCCTTTTGCAACCGTGGTTCCGACCATGATTGTTCTTCTTTGATCTCATTTCTCGGACAAGTTAAAACAATTGTCTTCTATGGATCAATACACCAGTCCCACCTTTACTTTGATCTTGTGTCGAGTATTACCCCCCTGGTATCTCGAGATTATCATGGGACTGCATAACTCCTTATGAGTTCTTCATCAAGTGCTACCTTCCCACTGATTCCAATTTTTCGCGAGCTCTGAGTTATTGATCAATCAAAGACACCGATAACTGAACCGAGTCCGCACTACGGTTCAACAACTCTTCGGTAAGCTTCTATAAGTACGAGTTTGTACCTGATCATGCCATTCCTAGCCTGTTTGGCTATATCATTGTCGTGACGATTCTAACGGTGCTACCTGGTCCTTATTCTCGGAGCACCAATTTTCGACGATGAACTAACCTTACGTCGATCCTCATCGTCATATCATTTCGCCTTGAACAACAAGCTTGGTTTCGAGTGGTGTCGTACCCTTGGTTCCAATAACCTTTCACTTCATCATTGTTTGACTTGATGTCATCGTCGATCGATTACATCTTCGTGAAATCTCTCGACAAATGTGTCGTGATCATCATCATCATTCTGAGCTCATCCAGGATATCAATTGGATTCATGATGAGAAATACCATCCTTGCCTCGATGAATTGTATTATCATCGACCACTTTATTGCCTTCCCACCAACACAAGCTTGTTCATGTTTGGTGTTATACCTTGAGTTCCTTGCTGTCCAGCAATTGATCTTCCTTACCTCGAAAGTATTACCATCTCTTTTTGTCAAGAATGTCGTGGCAATTTCACCACCTCTTAATAATTCTTGGTATCTTAATACTTCTTGCCATCTTCGTTCATTCCTTGATCCCCGTATTGTTTTCAACCGGAATACTGACAATGGAGCTATGACGTGTGAATTCAAAACTTCTAGCAACCCTATTGCTTTGAAGTGAATGGGCGATAGTTCATTCTAAGTCCTTCGCTAATTGAATCACCATTCTAACATTGGTCGTGCAACCCAACCCGTACTTCGGGCGCACCCTTCAACCAATGTTTAATTGTGTATGTCTTCCTCGAGCATACTTCCTTATATCATTTGATCTGACAAATGTTATCTCCTTGTTCACTTAATGGTGGCAATCCATCTTTTGGGAATCTCGGCGAATTGCCGTTGAGTTCACCAGACACCTCCTTGTCCTCTCCTTGGATTAATGATGAACTCTTGTTAACGAAAATCACTTCATAGTTCATTTCCCGAGAATCTTACAACGTCGTCTCGTCAATTTGTTTTGCACCTTTCCTTCTCAAACATTCTGAGTCTGAGTTATCCTGACACCAATCATATCTGAATCTCGGTCAGATATGATGATTGGAACATATTTCCAAGAGTTATAACAATGGTCTTTATGTGACCCGGTAAGGTGTTGTCATACCTAGCACACCTGGCCGAAGTCCGTATTGTTATAGTTTCCTTTTCAGCAAGGCTATCCTTTCTTCCATGAGGAAAATGTAAGACTTATACTATAGGTTGTTCCTGATGGATCCTTTTTGTTTCCAAAGTCTGATCTTCACCTGTTGACCATGTCAATGCTATCTCGAAGCATGTCTATGCTACTCCGATTTTCAATAAGAACATTTGAAGCACCATGCTAAATGTTGTTAAAATTAACCAAACACCGTTGTATGGGTATTGTCATGAAATTTCTTTCCCCTTTCCTAAAGAGTTTTTATTATATCCTGCCAAGGATATCATGCTCTGCTTGTCCTTGGGGAGGATGTACCCATGATATATGTGTTTAAACACATTTTCCTTTCCACTATTTGGTTTAACCTTTCTTGTGATCTATATGATCTAAGCAGTAATATTCTCCTGCTTATGTGTATGCCTCGGTGTACAATTCTGTCAGCAAGACCCTGTTACTGTTGTTGATGACATTTCGGTAGCCACCGATGGACGGGAACCTTGCCTATTGGCCCGCCTCGTTCAACGAGCAGGAAAATGGTTCTCTTCGTCCCTCGCCCTTGGTATCGATGTTGATGCCGACATAACTGACAGACTATCCTCTGACATTCCTTGCTTACACGATCGTGCAAGATTTGCACCGACCTTCCTACTTTTAACCACATGGTGGGCCCATAACCCACAGTTCCACGGGATCAAAGCCTGACTCTCCGGTACCCCCCTGTTTCCAAAGTTATTCCTCATGCGAGGCATCATAAGTAATTCACGGGCCACCTGCCTAGTGATCCGTTCTGGTATCAGACGCTATACTTACTCTCGCCGCTCTGAACCCCTGTCTCACTCTGGTTCAGACTTCGAGCAACAATCTATCCTCTTGGAACCTCTTATGGTACCTTCGTACCTTACTCTCGATGTATTTTATATGTTCAACTCGAGAGATAATCTTATGCTCATTCATAGGTTAACCCCAGATGGTTTCCCTCAAAAACATTCTGTCGTGACTGAGCTGCCCCTTACCTATTCGTAAGTACGTTGGAGTGCCTGAAGAAAAGGACGACTTCACCATAATTACCTGAAGCATAGAAATGAAGACATCAATATAATGGATCGACCACTTCGAGAAGAGCAACCAAGACCGAAAAGATTCATTAGAATTTCGTAACCAAATCCCTTCCCCCTTACTCCCGCTCCTAAATCTCGGGACGAGATTTCTTGTAGTGGAGGAGAATTGTGACGCCCGGGTAATCAAGCTACAGTAACCCTCTGGTAATGATGCCACGTCACCTTGATTATTGTTGATAATCTCGTGTTAGCTCGGAACCGAACCAAATTCAAATTTGAATTAAAGTCAAAACAATTAAAGTTTTCAAAAGCCAAAACTAAATTGTCCCTAATGTGTCTAATAATCCATAATAAATGCTGGTGAAGAAATCATCTCTTAATAAAATACCTAAATGCACTAAATAAACTAAAACAGTAGCAAAAATGATTATTTAAATGCTTTAAAATGATAAAAAAATTACAAACTAATATATTTAGGTGCCAAGTTAATTGTGGCAGTGGTATAATTCCTATTACCAATTTAGGGATCATTTTTGTACTTCACAAAACTAAATTACAATGAGGAATAAAATAAAACAGAAAAGAAAATAAATAAAAAAAA
>NC_041388.1:313034171-313073150 GCF_002162155.2 Triticum dicoccoides | reverse complement strand
CCGGAGCCCGCGCCGCCGCCTGGACCTCGCTGCCTCGACCCCCGACGCCACCGTCGCCTTCCTCCTCGCCGGCGCCGTCGTCCCCGACTCCGCCTCAACCCCCGCTGCCACGTCCCTGCGCCTCGCAGTGAGGCCCCGACCTCCTCTCTTTCCCCTCCATCGTCGGCGCCGTCCGCGCGCACGCACGCGCGCTCACCGCCGAGCCCCGCCCGCTGCCTGCAGCCACTCCCTCCCCTGACCAGCGCTCGACGCGACCAGGTCGTGCCGTGGCCATGCTTGGCCCCTGCGCGCACGCGCTCGCCGCCCGCGCGTGTCTGCGCGCCCGCCTCGCTCCAGCGTCCCCCTGCTCCGCGCTTGCCTGTGGCCGGCGGCTTCCCCCTTCGATCTGGGCGTACGCCGGCTCGGGCTGGGCGCCAACGCCCATGCGCTCTGCCCGCATCCCGCTCCGGCCATGGACACGCCGTGGCCACCGGCCTCTTCTTCCTTCGCCGGCGCCGTTCGCTGCCGGCTCCCCCTCGCTCCACCTACCGCGGCCGACGCCACAATGGCCGCGCCCGCTGGAGCCCCGTTCCAGCCTCGCCCGCGCCCGTTAAGCCCCCAGGGGCCTATGACAAGGGGGCCCCATCACCAGAACTTTTTTTTTAAAAAAGAATTAAAAAATATAATAATAATAATTAATTAATTAATTAATTAAGGAATTAATTAAGTTAATTAATCATGCTTAATTAATCTAATTAACTAGTTAGTTTAATTAAGTAGTAATTAGTTTAACTAAGACCTAATTAACCTAAGGAGTGTATGACAGGTGGGTCCCACTGGACCCACATGTCAGTTTGACCCAGTCAACTCTGTTGAGTGCTGACGTTAGCATGACATCATGCTGATGTCATTAATTTATTTTCGAATTAATTTAAACAATTGATTAAATACCAGAAATTAATAAAATCTTTAGAAAATCATATCTTTTAATTCGTAACTCGGATTAAAATATTTTCAACATGAAAGTTGCTCAGAATGTCGAGACGAATTTGAATATGCAGCCTGTTTATCCGCCACACATCCCTAGCATAGCGAACACACAACTTTGCCCCTCCGTTTCATCAGCCCGAGAACGCGAAACACCGGGAATACTTTTCTGGATGTTTTCCCCCTTCACCGGTACCCCCTCGTACCGCGTTAGGGCACACCTAGCATCACGTTTTGTCATGTCATGCATCTTTATGCATCTGTTTGCATTATATTTATTGTTTCTTCCCCCTCTTCTCTCGCTAGACACCGAGACCGACGCCGCTGCTACCCAGTACGACTACGGTGTTGACGACCCCTCTCTCTTGCCAGAGCAACCAGGCAAGCCCCCCCTTTGATCACCAGATATCGCCTATTCTCCTCTATACTGCTTGCATTAGAGTAGTGTAGCATGTTACTGCTTTCGTTAATCCTATCCTGATGCATAGCCTGACATTGTTGCTACATCTGTTGATACCTTACCTGCAATCCTAAATGCTTAGTATAGGATGCTAGTTTATCATCATTGGCCCTACATTCTTGTCAGACTGCCTTGCTATACTATGGGGCCGTGATCACTCGGGAGGTGATCACGGGTATATACTATACATACATACATACTATACAGATGGTGACTAAAGTCAGGTCAGCTCATTGAGTACCCGCAAGTGATTCTGACGAGGGGGCTGAAAGGACAGGTGGCTCCATCCCGGTAGAGGTGGGCCTGGGTTCCCGACGGCCCTCGACTGTTACTTTGTGGCGGAGCGACAGGGCAGGTTGAGACCACCTAGGAGACAGGTGGGCCTGGCCCTGTTCGGCGTTCGCGGATACTTAACACGCTTAACGAGATCTTGGTATTTGATCTGAGTCGGCTACGAGCCTATACGCACTAACCATCTACGTGGGAGTAGTTATGGGTATCCCGACGTCGTGGTATCAGCCGAAGCACTTCAGACGTCAGCGACGGAGCGGCGCGCGCCGAATTGGACTGGAACGCCACTAGGCTAGGTCTGCTTTCGGCCGCCCACGCAACGTGCAGGTGTGCTCAGGGCGATGGGCCCAGACCCCTGCGCGCTTAGGTTTAGACCGGCGTGCTGGCCTCTCTGTTTTGCCTAGGTGGGGCTGCGACGTGTTGATCTTCCGAGGCCGGGCATGACCCAGGAAAGTGTGTCCGGCCAAATGGGATCGAGCGTGTTGGGTTATGTGGTGCACCCCTGCAGGGAAGTTAATCTATTCGAATAGCCGTGATCTTCGGTAACAGGACGACTTGGAGTTGTACCTTGACCTTATGACAACTAGAACCGGATACTTAATAAAACACACCCTTCCAAGTTCCACAGACAACCCGATGATCACTTTTCTACAGGGCGACGAGGAGAGGATCGCCGGGTAGGATTATGCTATGCGATGCTACTGGAGATGCTGCTTGGAGATGCTACTTGGAGATGCTACTTGGAGGACTACAATCTACTCTCTTCTATATGCTGCAAGACGGAGGCTACCAGAAGCGTAGTTTTCGACAGGATTAGCTATCCCCCTCTTATTCTGGCATTCTGCAGTCCAGTCCACTGATATGGCCTTTTACACATATACCCATGCATATGTAGTGTAGCTCCTTGCTTGCGAGTACTTTGGATGAGTACTCACGGTTGCTTTCTCCCCCCCTTTTCCCCTTTTCCTTTCTTTCTGGTTGTCGCAACCAGATGCTGGAGCCCTGGAGCCAGACGCCACCGTCGACGACGACCCCTACTACACCGGAGGTGCCCCTACTACGTGCAGCCCGCTGACGACGACCAGGAGTAGTTAGGAGGATCCCAGGCAGGAGGCCTGCGCCTCTTTCGATCTGTATCCCAGTTTGTGCTAGCCTTCTTAAGGCAAACTTGTTTAACTTATGTCTGTACTCAGATATTGATGCTTCCGCTGACTCGTCTATGATCGAGCACTTGTATTCGAGCCCTCGAGGCCCCTGGCTTGTATTATGATGCTTGTATGACTTATTTTATTTGTAGAGTTGTGTTGTGATATCTTCCCGTGAGTCCCTGATCTTGATCGTACACATTTGCGTGCATGATTAGTGTACGATTAAACCGGGGGCGTCACACATATGAACTGTGGTTTAGCAAGAAACCTAAGCTGTCGTTTATTAAAGTTTGGGGTTGTGATGCTTATGTGAAAAAGCTTCAACCTGATAAGCTCGAACCGAAATCAGAGAAGTGAGTCTTCATAGGATACCCAAAAGAAACTATTGGGTACACCTTTTATCACATATCTGAAGGCAAGATATTTGTTGCTAAGAATGGATCCTTTCTAGAGGAGAAGTTTCTCTCGAAAGAAGTGAGTGGGAGGAAAGTAGAACTTGATGAGGTATTTGTACCTTCTCTCGAATTGACAAGTAGTTCATCACAGAAATCAGTTCCACTGATGCCTACACTGATTAGTGAGGAAGTTAATGATGATGATCATGAAACTTCAGATCGAGTTACTACCGAACCTCGTAGGTAAACCAGTGTACGTTCCACATCAGAGTGGTATGGTAATCCTGTCCTGGAAGTCATGTTACTAGAACATGGCGAACCTATGAAATATGAGGAAGTGATGATGAGCCCAGATTCCGCAAAATGGCTTGAGGCCATGAAATCTGAGATGGGATCCATGTATGAGAAGAAAGTATGGACTTTGGTTGACTTGCCCGATGATCGGCAAGCCATAGAGAATAAATGGATCTTCAAGAAGAAGACTGACGCTGATGGTAATATTATTGTCTACAAAGCTCGACTTGTTGTGAAAGGTTTTCGACAAGTTCAAGGAGTTGACTACGATGCGACCTTCTCACCAGTAGCGATGCTTAAGTCTTTCTGTATCATGTTCGTAATTGCCGCATTCTATGATTATGAAATTTGGCAAATGGGTGTCAAAACTGCATTCCTTAAAGGTTTTCTTAAAGAAGAGTTGTATATGATGTAAGCAGAAGGTTTTGTCGATCCTGAAGGTGCTAACAAAGTGTGCAAGCTCCATCGATCCATTTGTGGACTGGTGCAAGCATCTTGGAGTTGGAATATACGCTTTGATAGTGTGATCAAAGCATATGGTTTACACAGACTTTTGGAGAAGCCTGTATTTACAAGAAAGTGAGTGGGAGCTCTGTATCATTTCTAATACTATATGTGGATGACATATTGTTGATTGGGAATAATAAAAAAATTTGGATAGCATAAAAGGATACTTGAATAAGAATTTTTCAATGGAAGACCTTGGTGAAGCTACTAATATATTGGGCATCAAGATCTATAGAGACAGATCAAGACGCTTAATTGGACTTTCACAAAGCACATACCTTGATAAAGTTTTGAAGAAGTTCAAAATGGACCAGTCAAAGAGATGGTTCTTGCCTGTGTTACTGATGACCCACAAGGATAGGGGATCTATCATAGTCCTTTAGATAAGTAAGAGTGTCGAACCCAACGAGGAGCAGAAGGAAATGATAAGCGGTTTTCAGCAAGGTATTCTCTGCAAGTACTGAAATAAGTGGTAACAGATAGTTTTGTGATAGGATGAGTTGTAACGAGCAACGAGTAACAAAAGTAAATAAAGTGCAGCAAGGTGGCCCAATCCTTTTGTAGCAAAGGACAAGCCGGAACAAACTCTTATAATAGGAAAAGCGTTCCCGATGACACATGGGAATATCGTCAACCTAGTTTTCATCGCGTTCATATGATTCACGTTCGATACTTTGATAATTTGATATGTGGGTGGACCAGTGCTTGGGCGCTGTTCTTACTTGAACAAGCATCCCACTTATGATTAACCTCTATTGCAAGCATCCACAACTACAACAAAAGTATTAAGGTAAACCTAACCATAGCATGAAACATATGGATCCAAATCAGCCCCTTACTGTCACATCCCTGGTCCTGTTATGCACTAGGCTAGACCTCATGTGAGCATCATGTTTTAATTCAAATGAAATTTGAATTGAGGAATTTTCAAAGCCTCAGAAACCTTCTAAAAACGATCAACATTAAAATCTCCTCAAAGAAGTCCAAGAAAATGTTCCTCTTAGTCTCTGAAAATATTGCAAAGAGGTAAAACTCAAAACAATATTTTTGGTATCTCAGAGTTAATTATTTTGGGCCTTTGAATTAAATAAATAGCTATTTGCATTGGATATATATTTGATATATAAATAATATATGTCCAATAATTACTGGAACATTTTATGTGGTTTGGTATATTTTAACCCTAGCCACATAACTATTTTCAGGATTTTATAAAATGGTTTAGTATTTTACTAAACTAAAACAAAACAGAACAAAATAGAAAACAATAAATAAAAACAGAAATAGAAAGAGAGAGAAGGACTACCTGACGCTCACCTGGTAGCCCACCTGGCCTAGCAGCACGGCCCAGCCCATCTCCACCCCCCCTGTCGTCTTCCTCCCTGCTAGGAGGACAGACACCGCGACGCCGCCGCGCGCGCCACCTCCTGCTTCCTCCCCGAGCCCTCTAGCGACGCCACGGAGTCGTCCCCGACCGCTATCCCTCTCTCTGCTCGCTCTGGCTCTCTCCCTCTCTCGATTTGGAGCACCACCGAGAGCCACCGGAGGCCGCCGCCGTCGCATCCATAGCCACCGGCCACCCCTCGCCCTTCCGATGAGCTCAGGAGCTCCGTCCCGACCCCATGGAGCTGCACACCGACGCACGCGACCAGAGGAGGCCCCAGTCGACCGGAGCATCGTCGTCTTCATCCCCGGTGCCCGGAGATCGCCGCCGTAAATTCGCCGTCGCAGAAGCTTCCCCGAGCTCGCCGACCCCTCCGTCCAGTCCACTGTGAGTCCCTCTTCCTCTTCCCCCTTCCCTCAAGCTCGCGCTCATCCCCTAGCCTCTTCCTCCACCGCGGCCGAGAGTTTCTCGCCGCCGGCCATGGCGTGGCCGTGGCCACAGCCACCGCAGCTCGTTTCCGAGCCCACTGACGTGCTCACCGCGATCTCAGGACTCTGTAGCACGCCCCAGCTCCTCCTGCCGTGCTCCCTAACCCCGACCCCGAGCTCGCCCGAGCTCCGGCCGCCGCCGAGGTCGACGCCGTGCTCAACTCCGGCCACCTCCGCTCCAGCCGCCTCCACCACTGGAAGCGCCACTCCGCCAGCTCCCCGTAGATGCTCCCCGCGCCCCAAACCCTGGCCTGTAGCGCAATCCCGATGCGGACGCCGCCGCGATCTGAGGTCGCCGGCGGTTAAACGCCGGCAGCTGACGTGGCGATGTCATTAAACGCTAATGACGCCCTAACCAACCCCCTAGGCCACTGACTGTGGGCCCCACCCCTGGTCAAACCTCAGTTAGCGCTGGGTTTGACCGGGATTAGTTCCTGTGTCACTGACGTGTGGACCCCGCACGTCAGGTTTGACCTGGACCTGGCCGTTGACTCGCTGACGTTATGCTGGCATCAGGCTGACGCAGTTAAATCATTTTCTGGAATTATTTTAATTCTAAATATTCAGGAAATTTCAGAAAATGCCCTAAACTTCAATAAATCATAGAAATTCAACCGTAACTCCAAATTAAATAATTTATATATGAAAAATTATCAGAAAAATTCAAGGAATCCATCTGTACCATTTTCATGCATGTTAGAACAACTTATAGCTGCTGTTTAGCACAAATCAATTAAATGGCATTTGAATAATCACATATGGAGTTTGAATTTGAATCTTGTATTCAAACCAACTTCATTTAATCTGTTGCTAGTTGCATTAGCTCAAAACACATTCATATTGCCATGTCATAGCATGCATCATTTTGTGCATTGCATTGATTGTGTTCTTCTTTGTTGCCGGTATCTGTTCCCTCCCGGTAGACGATGTTTCGACGTTGTGATCGTTGACACTAACGAAGACTCAATGTTATCTTCAGAAGTGCCAGGCAAGCAAAACCCCCTTGTTCATTCCGATAAAATCCCACTCTCTCGCTCCTGCTCTCTTTTAATGCATTAGGACAACACCGATTCATCTGTTACTTGCTGCGGTAGCTGAACCCCTTTATCCTCTGCATGACCTGTCATTCCACAGTAAATAGATGAAACCCACTAGCATGAGTAGGAGTTGTTTGAGCCCTGTTGTGCCTACTCATTCTTGCTTGTTTGTCATGCCTGCTACTGCTTAGAGTTGAGTCAGGTCTGATTCATCGGGGATGAATCAGAGGCGTGTGAACATGTCCTACTGTGTGTGAGCTAAGTGTGTGAACACGTTTTGGTAAAGGTAGCGGTGAGAGGCCATGTAGGAGTACATGGTGGGTTGTCTCATTGCAGCCGTCCTCAGGAACTGAGTTCTGTGTTTGTGATCCATGATTCAGCTGCTACCACGCATTGGGCCCGAAACCAATGGACCCTCTCGGCTTCTTGATCACCCTTGTCCTCTGTCCAGGAGTTGCAAGTAGTTTCTGGTGTTTGTAGTATGCTGGAGGCCGTGCGCAGCGCTGACCGTAGGGGTGGGCTGTGATGCGGTAGGCACGTGGCACGGTGTACCGGGCGCCCGTTTGGTGTCTCGGGAACCCTGTTCACATCGTTTGGGGCTGTGAGCGAAACTCCGGCCGGATCTCCTCATGGATGGAACCCGAATAGGCGATAAACCTGGACTAGAGACTTGAGTGTTTAGGTAGGCCGTGGCCGACACCCACGTTGGGCTTCCGCTTGAAGGTTGCCGAGTACATGTCGTGTAAACGGCGGTAAGTGGTGAGAGCGTGTGTGAAGAAGTACACCCCTGCAGGGTTAATATCATCTATTCGAATAGCCGTGTCCGCGGAAAAGGACTTCTGGGTTGCTTATATCAGTTCATAGACAAGTGAAAGTGGATACTCTAAAATACGCAAGATAAGCGTGAGTGCTATGGATGGCGTTCTCGTAGGGAGACGGGAGCGGATCCATAGTGGTGTATTGATATGGTGAATATGTGGACTCGTGTGCGCCACCTCAAAAGAGTCGCTTGTAGTCGTAGTTTAGGATAGCCACCGAGTCAAAGCTGGCTTGCTGCAGTTAAACCCCACCACCCCTTTGTTGATAATGATGCATATGTAGTTAGTTCTGATGTAAGTCTTGCTGGGTACATTTGTACTCACGTTTGCCTATTTTATGTTTTTGCAGAGAGACTTCAGTCTCACTAGTAGTTCCGCTTGGACTTCGACGTTTAGCTTGTTACCTCAGCTACGATCTTGTGCCCTCGGCAGTATCTGGTAGATAGTCAGGCTTCTCAGCCTTTTTCATTTATAGTTGTCTGTACTCAGACATGATAGCTTCCGCTTGTGCTTTGACTTGTATGCTCTGAATGTTGGGTCATGAGACCTATGTTTGTAATATCTCGCTCCTCGGAGCCTAATGAATAAATACTTGAGTCATAGAGTCATGTTGTGATGCCATGTTGTGTTTGCACATATCGAGCATATTGTGTGTATGTTATTGAAATGCTTGGTATGTGTGGGATCTGACTATCTAGTTGTTTATCCTTAGTAGCCTCTCTTACCGGGAAATGTCTCCTAGTGTTTCCAATGGTAGCTTGCTACTGCTCCGGAACACTTAGGCTGGCCGGCATGTGTCCTTCTTCGTTCTTGTGTCTGTCCCTTCGGGGAAATGTCACGCGATGAATACCGGAGTCCTGTTAGCCCGCTACAGCCCGGTTCACCGGAGTCCTGCTAGCCTAGTGCTACAGCCTGGATTCACTCGCTGATGACCGACACGTTCGATGCTGGGTCATGGATGCCTGTCCCTGTAAGTTTGTTGCACTTTGGGTTTACGACTAGCCATGTCAGCCCGGGCTCCTTATCATATAGATGCTAGCGACACTGTCATATACGTGTGCCAAAAGGCGCAAACGGTCCCGGGTAAAGGTAGGGCGACACCCGTGGGAATACCGTGCGTGAGGCCGCAAAGTGATATGAGGTGTTACATGCTAGATCGATGTGGCATTGAGTCGGGGTCCTGACAGCGTTGGTATCAGAGCTTGACTGCCTGTAGGATTACCAAGCCAAACTGGTCGATGTTGAGTCTAGAAATTCTTTAGTTATATGTAGGGGAATTGATTGTGGGATGGAACGTAAGGCTCTTTTTACTCCTTATACCTCATGGCCTTCTGATCTGAGTCATCATCTTCTCTTCTACGGGGATTAAGAACTAGGCTATCTCTTCTTTCTATTAGGATCACGTGTTACTAATCAGTGGACTTATAAGATTGTTGGATTTAAGTCTCAGTTCAGTTCCTACTACTTCCGTATGTTAATTGTTGATCTCGAAACCTTGATATTGTGCTTCTGAGTGGTTATGCCACCATTTTTGTGAATGTCTCAAATCTTTTCTGAGCATTTACAGCCGTTATGCTGTCCGAGTCATCCCAGGTTTCTAAGTAGTCTGATGCATTTGCAAATCCTTTCTTCCCGTTTCATTGTTCCCATGGGCCAGATTAACCACACTAATCAGTGAGTTGAGGTACTCCGTTACCTTGACATATATGTTGGAGATATTATTATGACCCTAGGTGTCTTAGGGGATCATCTAGTAATTTAGCCATGATTTGTGTTCCCAGTGTGATGATTCTGGCCATCATTCTCGAAAGCATCCCGTGATGCTACTTAGTAATAGGTATTCTGTTCCTGGGTTCTTGAACCCGAGATTCACTCTACCTACTTCATGTTGATAGTAATTGCTAGTGCCTTTAGGATATTAGTAACCTTTGCGATAGTCCTTGAAGTCCGTGGTATCTTCTTCTTCCAAATACCATGAACTACTTATGGCAGAAGTTCCTCGTTGAACTGAAATATCACAACAGGATTATTCTTGATGAGTTCTCCATTATATATTGTGGCTCTGCCAGTTCTACCTTTCTGGATGGGTTATCCGGAAGAAATATGTTGAACTTCGTTCAACATGCTAATCCATGCATCCACAACTCAGAAAATCATATGTTCTTTTGAGTTGTCCCATCTTAGTTGTTTCCGACCCTCGCCTATCAATTGATAGTCAAGAGTATGCGTGCATTCGTTCGTCGATGCCTATTACCCTTGTGGTCCGCCAAGCCATTCTATTTCAGAATGAATAGGAGAAACAAACTCCAGAATCTCATCCATATCTAGGATTGGGTCAAAGCAATTGTATTTCGCAGATCAAAATGCCAATCCAGCTTCTGGTCTGTTCTACCTTGAAGTATTACCATCTTTATATCAGGAATATCATGGGAATTGCACACCATCTTATGAATTCTTGACGCAGTAATACTTCTGATCATCATTGATAATTTCTTGGTTTCCGTGTTATTGTAACCGGAATGCCGACAAATGAATCATGGCGTGTGAAATCAATACTGCTAGCAACTCCATTGCTTGGTAGTTAAATGGACGATAACCTCATTCTTAGCGTGTTGATTATTGAATCGTCACCCTAAGGTTGATTGTGCTACCTAGTCCTTATTTCTGGTGCACTCTCCGATCAGTGAGTTAGGATAGTGCCAATCCTTGCTTATTTGATCATATCATCTTTCCCTGAAAAGTAAGATTGTTCTCGAGCTTAGTAACATACCGGTGGTTCATGATATTCCAAATTTCTTCTCGGAAGTATCACCAGGTTGTCGCCTGACCGCTATGTTGATCTCGTGATCAAGTTGGGTTCTTGTGAACCACCTTCTCTCCAAAAATCGGTGTTAGATATCCCTGAGCTAGTTGGTTAAGCTAGACAACAACTTGGAGAGTTGGAAGATAAAAGCTTGCCTGACTTAGTTCGTTCCAAAGGGATATTCTTGTGTAGGGTGTGCTGAAGAAAGATGATATCTTCATCGATTGGTCCTTGTGATCAGTTGCTGGACCTATTGTCTTATCAATCCTTTGATTTGAGTGTGGGCTATCGTCAAATCAAATCAGTACCAACGATGCTCGTAATGTTGTCTTATTCGTGGTTGATCCCTCGAGCATACACCATTACATCTTTGGTCTGACCAATGCTATCACCGTGTTCACTTAACTATGGAATTCCTTTTAAAAGGAAACCTAGATGAATTGTTGTTGAGCCCATTGGCAACATCCTTATCTCCTCCATGATGTGGTTGAACATTAAGCTAGTGTTGGAAACTTTTGAAAGCATTTTCTTCATGCTAGCTCATGAAGTATTTGTTTGATGAAAGGAGTGACTTCCTCTTATACACGTGCATTTGGTGAAAGTTGCCGCCGTGAATTTGAGAAAGATTGTTTTGTTTCCTTTGGAATCATCCCAAATCAGTCATGCACACGTGCGAAGTATTCTGTAGTCTGGAGACTTGCAACCTTCATTCTATATGTGTCCCTAGCACACTAAGCCACTGATTGACTTGTTCAAGGAAAAGAAGTCTATGCTTGGGATCTAATCCATGGACTTGCGTAAAGACCTCGATATCCTCGATGATGGTTCTCCACCTGAACTCGGTAGTGTTTAATTATAAGACTGCTACGTGGCCATGCTTGTCTGGGACAACGTGTTCGCATGTTTGTAGCAGAACCAGCTCATGTTTTGGAGCTTACTATCGTAGCTCACTCCCCGAGAATCCCGCAACATTATCTCGTCGATTTGTGTTGCAAACTTTCATTTTCTTTCTAGACTTGATGAGTCTGGGATATCCTGACACCAACCAGATCTGAATCTCAGGCAGATGTGATGGTTGGAACATTTCCCAAGAATTATAATATTGGTCTCTCAATAACCGGCAAGGTGGATGTCGTGGCCAACACACCCATCCGGTAGACCTATTATTATAGTATCTTGTTTGAGGAAGTTGGCCACCTCCCCATAGGGATTTCGTAGGATTACTCCCTAGTTGCCCCTATGGATTTCTGTGTTCCGAAGTCCGACCTTTTTACTTGATGTTCTAGATATCAAACCATATCTATGGGTGGATTACGCTAGCACATCAAGGAGAACATTAGAAGCGGAGTGCTAAATGTCTCTCGGTCGATCATCCAGATTTTATTTGCTTGGCCTCGCTAAGGTGAAATCTGAGAAAGTGTTATCCTCCTTCGCATCTGCATCATCCATCGCTATTCATCATGGTAGTATGTTGTGTTGTCAGCACCCTTGACGCGGTTGTTGATAAAACCTTGATGATTGTGGAAATGCTCAAGTTCTTGAGAGCACGCACAAGCGCTACGTGTTATCATCGGCTCTAATTGGGATGCTCTCAGTTCCCTCGGCAATGCTATGACCTTCTCAAATAGTGAATTCACTCTCTATTGTTGGGTTCTTCCCCAGTTACCAGAATCATTCCCAGCATTTGCATTTTGTTCCCAGCTTGCACCGCCAATGTGCCATTCTACCATGGGTCTCTTCCATTTCCGGTGATAAGAAAATTCATCCATTACGTTGTCTTCAACAAGGTAATCCACATCATCCAAGTCCGAGTATGCCATTCTACCGACCCCCTCCAAACGATCGCTCGAGAATTGTCCTAGGCTGGTTTAAAGAGTTTCAATGATCTCTGAATCAAAGGTAATTCTTTTGCCACTTAAGGGGATATATCTATGAATCACCCCCCCCTCCAGGATGTCTCGTTGAGGTATCATGGCAACTCAACTCCTCGCTACGTTGACAACCGTTCACCACCTTCTTAGGTGTGGAATCGTTGTCTACCTAGTGAACCTTCGTCATCTGTTCCACTCCATTCCTCTAGAGGTGTGCTTCGTCTCTCAGCTCGAGAGATGTTGCTATGTCCCATTCCGTGAGTTAATCCTGAGTTGTTCGTTCTTTGAGAAGATTAATTCTTCTAGAGTTTTCCTTTCCTCTTCTTGTCATGTTAGTTGGAGTTCTCAGAGAAAGACTTCGAGACAATGATGGTGATCGAATCAACGCTCTTATGAAGTGCACCCTGGATCGTGAAGATTATACTAGTTGCGTTTCCCCTTCACCTTACCCTACGCTTGAATCTCAGGACGAGATTTTTGTTTAGTGGGGGTGAGTTGTCACATCCCTGGTCCTGTTATGCACTAGGCTAGACCTCATGTGAGCATCATGTTTTAATTCAAATGAAATTTGAATTGAGGAATTTTCAAAGCCTCAGAAACCTTCTAAAAATGATCAACATTAAAATCTCCTCAAAGAAGTCCAAGAAAATGTTCCTCTTAGTCTCTGAAAATATTGCAAAGAGGTAAAACTCAAAACAATATTTTTGGTATCTCAGAGTTAATTATTTTGGGCCTTTGAATTAAATAAATAGCTATTTGCATTGGATATATATTTGATATATAAATAATATATGTCCAATAATTACTGGAACATTTTATGTGGTTTGGTATATTTTAACCCTAGCCACATAACTATTTTCAGGATTTTATAAAATGGTTTAGTATTTTACTAAACTAAAACAAAACAGAACAAAATAGAAAACAATAAATAAAAACAGAAATAGAAAGAGAGAGAAGGACTACCTGACGCTCACCTGGTAGCCCACCTGGCCCAGCAGCACGGCCCGGCCCATCTCCACCCCCCCTGTCGTCTTCCTCCCTGCCAGGAGGACAGACACCGCGACGCCGCCGCGCGCGCCACCTCCTGCTTCCTCCCCGAGCCCTCTAGCGACGGCACGGAGTCGTCCCCGACCGCTATCCCTCTCTCTGCTCGCTCTGGCTCTCTCCCTCTCTCGATTTGGAGCACCATCGAGAGCCACCGGAGGCCGCCGCCGCCGCATCCATAGCCACCGGCCACCCCTCGCCCTTCCGATGAGCTCAGGAGCTCCGTCCCGACCCCATGGAGCTGCACACCGACGCATGCGACCAGAGGAGGCCCCAGTCGACCGGAGCATCGTCGTCTTCATCCCCGGTGCCCGGAGATCGCCGCCGTAAATTCGCCGTCGCAGAAGCTTCCCCGAGCTCGCAGAGCCCTCCGTCCAGTCCACTGCGAGTCCCTCTTCCTCTTCCCCCTTCCCTCAAGCTCGCGCTCATCCCCTAGCCTCTTCCTCCACCGCGGCCGAGAGTTTCTCGCCGCCGGCCATGGCGTGGCCGTGGCCACAACCACCGCAGCTCGTTTTCGAGCCCACTGACGTGCTCACCGCGATCTCAGGAGTCTGTAGCACGCCCCAGCTCCTCCTGCTGTGCTCCCTAACCCCGACCCCGAGCTCGCCCGAGCTCCGGCCGCCGCCGAGGTCGACGTCGTGCTCAACTCCGGCCACCTCCGCTCCAGCCGCCTCCACCACTGGAAGCGCCACTCCGCCAGCTCCCCGTAGATGCTCCCCGCGCCCCAAACCCTGGCCTGTAGCGCAATCCCGATGCGGACGCCGCCGCGATCTGAGGTCGCCGGCGGTTAAACGCCGGCAGCTGACGTGGCGATGTCATTAAACGCTAATGACGCCCTAACCAACCCCCTAGGCCACTGACTGTGGGCCCCACCCCTGGTCAAACCTCAGTTAGCGTTGGGTTTGACCGGGATTAGTTCCTGTGTCACTGACGTGTGGACCCCGCACGTCAGGTTTGACCTGGACCTGGCCGTTGACTTGCTGACGTTATGCTGGCGTCAGGCTGACGCAGTTAAATCATTTTCTGGAATTATTTTAATTCTAAATATTCAGGAAATTTCAGAAAATGCCCTAAACTTCAATAAATCATAGAAATTCAACCGTAACTCCAAATTAAATAATTTATATATGAAAAATTATCAGAAAAATTCAAGGAATCCATCTGTACCATTTTCATGCATGTTAGAACAACTTATAGCTTCTGTTTAGCACAAATCAATTAAATGGCATTTGAATAATCACATATGGAGTTTGAATTTGAATCTTGTATTCAAACCAACTTCATTTAATCTGTTGCTAGTTGCATTAGCTCAAAACGCATTCATATTGCCATGTCATAGCATGCATCATTTTGTGCATTGCATTGATTGTGTTCTTCTTTGTTGCCGGTATCTGTTCCCTCCCGGTAGACGATGTTCCGACGTTGTGATCGTTGACACTGATGAAGACTCAATGTTATCTTCAGAAGTGCCAGGCAAGCAAAACCCCCTTGTTCATTCCGATAAAATCCCACTCTCTCGCTCCTGCTCTCTTTTAATGCATTAGGACAACACCAATTCATCTGTTACTTGCTGCGATAGCTGAACCCCTTTATCCTCTGCATGACCTGTCATTCCACAGTAAATAGATGAAACCCACTAGCATGAGTAGGAGTTGTTTGAGCCCTGTTGTGCCTACTCATTCTTGCTTGTTTGTCATGCCTGCTACTGCTTAGAGTTGAGTCAGGTCTGATTCATCGGGGATGAATCAGAGGCGTGTGAACATGTCCTACTGTGTGTGAGCTAAGTGTGTGAACACGTTTTGGTAAAGGTAGCGGTGAGAGGCCATGTAGGAGTACATGGTGGGTTGTCTCATTGCAGCCGTCCTCAGGAACTGAGTTCTGTGTTTGTGATCCATGATTCAGCTGCTACCACGCATTGGGCCCGAAACCAATGGACCCTCTCGGCTTCTTGATCACCCTTGTCCTCTGTCCAGGAGTTGCAAGTAGTTTCTGGTGTTTGTAGTATGCTGGAGGCCGTGGGCAGCGCTGACCGTAGGGGTGGGCTGTGATGCGGTAGGCACGTGGCACGGTGTACCGGGCGCCCGTTTGGTGTCTCGGGAACCCTGTTCACATCGTTTGGGGCTGTGAGCGAAACTCCGGCCGGATCTCCTCATGGATGGAACCCGAATAGGCGATAAACCTGGACTAGAGACTCAAGTGTTTAGGCAGGCCGTGGCCGACACCCACGTTGGGCTTCCGCTTGAAGGTTGCCGAGTACATGTCGTGTAAACGGCGGTAAGTGGTGAGAGCGTGTGTGAAGAAGTACACCCCTGCAGGGTTAATATGATCTATTCGAATAGCCGTGTCCGCGGAAAAGGACTTCTGGGTTGCTTATATCAGTTCATAGACAAGTGAAAGTGGATACTCTAAAATACGCAAGATAAGCGTGAGTGCTATGGATGGCGTTCTCGTAGGGAGACGGGAGCGGATCCATAGTGGTGTATTGATATGGTGAATATGTGGACTCGTGTGCGCCACCTCAAAAGAGTCGCTTGCAGTCGTAGTTTAGGATAGCCACCGAGTCAAAGCTGGCTTGCTGCAGTTAAACCCCACCATCCCCTTTGTTGATAATGATGCATATGTAGTTAGTTCTGATGCAAGTCTTGCTGGGTACATTTGTACTCACGTTTGCCTATTTTATGTTTTTGCAGAGAGACTTCAGTCTCACTAGTAGTTCCGCTTGGACTTCGACGTTTAGCTTGTTACCTCAGCTACGATCTTGTGCCCTCGGCAGTATCTGGTAGATAGTCAGGCTTCTCAGCCTTTTTCATTTGTAGTTGTCTGTACTCAGACATGATAGCTTCCGCTTGTGCTTTGACTTGTATACTCTGAATGTTGGGTCATGAGACCTATGTTTGTAATATCTCGCTCCTCGGAGCCTAATGAATAAATACTTGAGTCATAGAGTCATGTTGTGATGCCATGTTGTGTTTGCACATATCGAGCATATTGTGTGTATGTTATTGAAATGCTTGGTATGTGTGGGATCTGACTATCTAGTTGTTTATCCTTAGTAGCCTCTCTTACCGGGAAATGTCTCCTAGTGTTTCCAATGGTAGCTTGCTACTGCTCCGGAACACTTAGGCTGGCCGGCATGTGTCCTTCTTCGTTCCTGTGTCTGTCCCTTCGGGGAAATGTCACGCGATGAATACCGGAGTCCTGTTAGCCCGCTACAGCCCGGTTCACCGGAGTCCTGCTAGCCTAGTGCTACAGCCTGGATTCACTCGCTGATGACCGACACGTTCGATGCTGGGTCATGGATGCCTGTCCCTGTAAGTTTGTGCCACTTTGGGTTTACGACTAGCCATGTCAGCCCGGGCTCCTTATCATATAGATGCTAGCGACACTGTCATATACATGTGCTAAAAGGCGCAAACGGTCCCGGGTAAAGGTAGGGCGACACCCGTGGGAATACCGTGCGTGAGGCCGCAAAGTGATATGAGGTGTTACATGCTAGATCGATGTGGCATTGAGTCGGGGTCCTGACAGCATTGGTATCAGAGCTTGACTGCCTGTAGGATTACCAAGCCAAACTGGTCGATGTTGAGTCTAGAAATTCTTTAGTTATATGTAGGGGAATTGATTGTGGGATGGAACGTAAGGCTCTTTTTACTCCTTATACCTCATGGCCTTCTGATCTGAGTCATCATCTTCTCTTCTACGGGGATTAAGAACTAGGCTATCTCTTCTTTCTATTAGGATCACGTGTTACTAATCAGTGGACTTATAAGATTGTTGGATTTAAGTCTCAGTTCAGTTCCTACTACTTCCGTATGTTAATTGTTGATCTCGAAACCTTGATATTGTGCTTCTGAGTGGTTATGCCACCATTTTTGTGAATGCCTCAAATCTTTTCTGAGCATTTACAGCTGTTATGCTGTCCGAGTCATCCCAGGTTTCTAAGTAGTCTGATGCATTTGCAAATCCTTTCTTCACGTTTCAATGTTCCCATGGGCCAGATTAACCACACTAATCAGTGAGTTGAGGTACTCTGTTACCTTGACATATATGTTGGAGATATTATTATGACCCTAGGTGTCTTAGGGGATCATCTAGTAATTTAGCCATGATTTGTGTTCCCAGTGTGATGATTCTGGCCATCATTCTCGAAAGCATCCCGTGATGCTACTTAGTAATAGGTATTCTGTTCCTGGGTTCTTGAACCCGAGATTCACTCTACCTACTTCATGTTGATAGTAATTGCTAGTGCCTTTAGGATATTAGTAACCTTTGCGATAGTCCTTGAAGTCCGTGGTATCTTCTTCTTCCAAATACCATGAACTATTTATGGCAGAAGTTCCTCGTTGAACTGAAATATCACAACAGGATTATTCTTGATGAGTTCTCCATTATATATTGTGGCTCTGCCAGTTCTACCTTTCTGCATGGGTTATCCGGAAGAAATATGTTGAACTTCGTTCGACATGCTAATCCATGCATCCACAACTCAGAAAATCATATGTTCTTTTGAGTTGTCCCATCTTAGTTGTTTCCGACCCTCGCCTATCAATTGATAGTCAAGAGTATGCGTGCATTCGTTCGTCGATGCCTATTACCCTTGTGGTCCGCCAAGCCATTCTATTTCAGAATGAATAGGAGAAACAAACTCCAGAATCTCATCCATATCTAGGATTGGGTCAAAGCAATTGTATTCCGCAGATCAAAATGCCAATCCAGCTTCTGGTCTGTTCTACCTTGAAGTATTACCATCTTTATATCAGGAATATCATGGGAATTGCACACCATCTTATGAATTCTTGACGTAGTAATACTTCTGATCATCATTGATAATTTCTCGGTTTCCGTGTTATTGTAACCGGAATGCCGACAAATGAATCATGGCGTGTGAAATCAATACTGTAAATGCTCCCTCCTTATGTAAACCTTGTAAAATAAGAGAGAATAGCCATAAGTATTGTGATATAAAGTGAAATAATAGTCCATAATGCAATAAATATTGATATAAAAGCATGATGCAAAATGGACATATCATCTCCCCCAAGCTTAGACCTCGCTTGTCCTCAAGCGAAAAGCCGGTAACAATAAATATGTCCTCATGTTTAGAGGTAGAGGCGTCGATAAAAATAAAATACGAACATGAAGGCATCATGATTATTCTCATAACAGCAACATATATAGATTTTGTCATATGATTACTTATGTTCAAGTGATGATCTATTCACAATGCAAATGTATAAATCATAAACCTTATTGGGCTCCAACAAACTATAATCTCAGTCATTGAAGCAATTGCAATTTATCATAACATCGGAAAGAGTCTATGTCAGAGCTTAAAAGCAAGTCCACATACTCAACTATCATTTAGTCCTCCATAATTGCTAACACTCACGCGATACTTGTGGTTACGGAGTCTTAATTGGACACAGAGAAAGATAGGGGCTTATAGTTTTGCCCCACAACATTTTACCTCAAGGGTAATGTCAACAATAATGGTTCATGCTCCCCTACATCCAATAATATATATATATATATATATATATATCATGTTCTTTCCAACATGCTGAGCTTGCCAAAGGATAAAATGAAAAAGAAAAGGTGAAGATCACCATGACTCTTGCATAAGGTAGAAGATAATAATAAAGGATAGGCCCTTCACAGAGGGAAGCAGAGGTTGCCATGCGCTTTTATGGTTGGATATATAAAATCTCAATGCGAAAGAATGTCACTTTATATTGCCCCTTGTGATATGAACCTTTATTATGCAGTCCGTCGCTTTTATTACTTCCACATCACAAGATCGTATAAAGCTTATTTCTCCCACACCAATCAATCATACATATTTAGAGCAATTTTTATTGCTTTGCACTGATGACAACTTACTTGAAGGATCTTACTCAATCCATAGGTAGATATGGTGGACTCTCATGGCAAAACTGGTTTAGGGATTTTGGAAGCACAAGTAGTATTTCTACTTAGTGCTGAGAATTTGGCTAGCATGAGGGGGAAAGGCAAGCTCAACAAGTTAGAGGATCCATGACAACATACTTTATCTCAGATATAAGAAATACATAACTCATTACGTTGTCTTCCATGTCCAACATCAACTCTTTAGCATGTCATATTTTAATGAGTGCTCCCAATCATAAAATATGTCAATGATAATATATCTATATGTGAAAACCTCTCTTTCCTTATTACTTCATATTAATTGCAACAATGACCAAAGCTATGTCTACCAACTCCCAACAACTTTTAATCATCATACTCTTTCTATGTGAAGTCATTACTCTCAATAAGATCAATATGAACTTTTTGTTTCTTTTTATTCTTTTTCTCTTTTCTTTTATTCACTCACGATCATGGCAAAATAATCAAGCCCTTGACTCAACACTAATCGTTATTATATATAGCTCACGGACTCGATTACATAGAGAGATCATAAAGCAAAACTCAAAACTAGATCATGCCATAAACTTTATTCTACTAGATCAAGATACTACTAATAGGATCGAACTAAGAAAAATGGTAAAGATAGGAGTTGTGATTGTGATACGATACCGGGGCACCTCCCCCAAGCTTGGCAGTTGCCAAGGGGAGTGCCCATACCCATGTGATTATATCTCCTTTGTCGGTGAAGAAGGTGGAGGTGACGGATAATCGCACATCGAGCGTAAGAGGTCCTCCAGCTTGCGAATAATGCCCTTGAGTGCAACAATATGCTCCTTCAACAAAATATTTTCTTGTGTGAGATACTTGTTTTGAACACGAGCTAACGCAATCATCTTGAAAGCTTCGATCTCAGTTGGGGTAAGAAGGTTATGATCAATTTGAAGGGTGTCTTTTGCTGCTGGAGCTTAATCCTCCGTGGCCTTCTTGATCCTTTCATCCTTGTTGACCCTCGTGGGTTCTTCCCTATTCAGATCTATCTTAATTAGCCAAGCATTGTTGTCACCATTGTTGGAGGAGGGAGACGACATGATGCCTAGCCTGAAAAACCCTGACAGAAAACAGCTCGAAACAAGAACATAGGAGGTTTACGTGATACGGGAGTCAAAACCTTCGGGAGAATATATAATGAATTTTTACCGACCAAAATACGCAACGTGCAAGAAAACGAAGTCCGGAAGGAACACGAGGTGCTCACGAGGTAGGGGGGCGTGCCCAGGGGGGTAGGGCGCGCCCACCACCCTAGTGGGGCCCTCGTGTCTTTCCCGGACTGCTACTTATTTTTCTATTTTTCTAAATATTCCAAAATGGAGAAATATTGCTTTAAAAGTTGTTTTGGAGTCGGTTTACTTACCGTACCACATACCTATTCCTTTTCGGAGTCTGAAACGTTCCGGAAAGTGTCCCTTATGTATTGCTCCGGGGTTACAGTTTCAATAATATTGGTTTCAACATTTATGGGATTACCTGAGATATAATATTTAATTCTTTGACCGTTTACCACCTTCGGATTTGTGCCCTCGAAGTTGTTGATTTTTATGGCACCGGAATGATAGACCTCTTCGATAACATAGGGCCTTCCCATTTAGAGAGAAGTTTTCCTGCAAAAAATCTTAAACGAGAGTTGTATAGCAATACATAATCACCTACATTAAACTCACGCTTTTGTATCCTTTTGTCATGCCATCTTTTAACTTTTTCTTTAAACAACTTGGCATTTTCATAAGCTTGGGTTCTCCATTCATCAAGTGAGCTGATATCAAATAACCTCTTCTCACCGGCAAGTTTAAAATCATAGTTGAGCTCTTTAATAGCCTAATATGTCTTATGTTCTAGTTCGAGAGGTAAGTGACATGCTGTTCCATAAACCATTTTATACGGAGACATACACATAGGATTTTTGTATGCATTTCTATAAGCCCATAATGCATCATCAAGTTTCTTGGACCAATTCTTTCTAGACCTATTAACAATCTTTTGCAAAATTAATTTGAGCTCTCTATTGCTCAACTCTACTTGACCACTAGACTGTGGGTGATAAGGGGATGCAATTCTATGATTAACATCATATTTAGCAAGCATTTTATGGAAAGCACCATGAATAAAGTGTGAACCACCATCAGTCATTAAATATCTAGGGACTCCAAACCTCGGGAAAATAACTTCCTTAAGCATTTTAATAGAAGTGTTATGATCAGCACTACTAGTTGGAATAGCTTCTACCCACTTAGTAACGTAATCAACAGCAACTAGAATATGTGTGTATCCATTAGAGGCAGGAAAAGGTCCCATATAATCAAAGCGCCAAACATCAAACGGTTCAATAACAAGAGAATAATTCATAGGCATTTCTTGACGTCTACTAATATTACCAATGCTTTGACATTCATCACAAGACAAGACAAACTTACGGGCATCCTTGGAGAGAGTAGGCCAATAAAAACCAGATTGCAATACCTTATGTGCAGTTCTATCTCCTGCGTGGTGTCCTCCATAAGACTCAGAGTGACACTTGCGTAGGATCTTTTCTTGTTCATGCTCAGGTACACAACGTCTAATAACACCATCTACTCCTTCTTTATAAAGATGTGGGTCATCCCAAAAGTAATGTCTCAAATCATAGAAGAATGTTTTCTTTTGTTGGTATGTGAAGCTAGGTGGTATAAATTTAGCAACAATAAATTACCATACCATGGAGTACTACGAGAAGTACTTATAACATTTAATTGTTCATCAGGAAAGTTATCATTAATAGGTAGTGGGTCATCAAGAATATTTTCTAACCTAGACAGGTTGTCTGCAACGGGGTTCTCAACTCCCTTTCTATCAACAATATGCAAATCAAATTCTTGTAGCAAGAGAACCCATCTAATAAGTCTAGGTTTAGCATCTTTCTTTTCATAAGATATTTAATAGCAGCATGATCTGTTTGAATAGTTACTTTAGAATCAACAATATAAGATATGAACTTATCACAAGCAAATACAACTGCTAAAAGTTCTTTTTCAGTAGTAGCATAATTTCTTTGAGCATTGTCTAGAGTCTTACTAGCATAATGAATAACATTTAATTTCTTATCAACTCTTTGCCCTAGAACAGCACCTACAGCATAATCACTAGCATCACACATAATTTCAAAGGGTAAATTCCAATCAGGTGGCTGAACAATAGGTGCAGTGGCTAATGCTTTCTTAAGTATTTCAAATGCTTCTACACAATCATCATCAAAGACAAATGGTATATCTATTTGCAATAAATTAGTCAGAGGCCGAGAAATTTTTGAGAAGTCCTTAATAAACCTCCTGTAAAATCCGGCATGACCAAGGAAACTTCTTATACCTTTAATGTCCTTGGGACACGACATCTTTTCAATAGCATCAACCTTGGCTTTATCAACTTCAATACCTCTTTCAGAAACTTTGTGCCCCAAGACAATACCTTCATTAACCATAAAGTGGCACTTTTCCCAATTCAAGACAAGATTAGTTTCTTCACATCTTTGCAAAACTCGATCAAGATTGCTCAAGCAATCATCAAAAGAGGAACCATAGATAGAAAAGTCGTCCATGAAAACCTCACAAATCTTTTCACAAAAGTCAGAGAATATAGCCATCGTGCATCTTTGAAAGGTAGCAGGTGCATTACATAAACCAAAAGGCATACGCCTATAAGCAAAAGTACCAAAAGGGCATGTAAAAGTAGTCTTTGATTGATCTCTAGCCGACACTGGTATTTGAGAGAAACCAGAATAACCATCTAGAAAGCAATAGTGTGTATGTTTGCATAATCTTTCTAGCATTTGATCAATAAAAGGTAAGGGGTAATGATCTTTCGTAGTAGCTTTATTTAATTTGCGGAAATCAATTACCATCCTATAACCTGTGATAATTCTTTGTGGAATCAGTTCATCTTTATCATTAGGAACAACGGTAATACCTCCCTTCTTAGGGACACAATGGACAGGACTTACCCACTCACTATCAGCAACGGGATAGATTATACCTGCCTCCAGAAGCTTTAGTATTTCTTTTCTTACCACTTCTTTCATTTTAGGATTCAGACGTCGTTGAGGATCACGAACTGGTTTGGCATCTGCTTCCAAATTTATTTTATGTTGACATAGAGTGGGACTAATGCCCTTAAGATCATCAAGAGTATATCCAATAGCAGCACGATGCTTCTTCAGAGTTTTCAATAATCTTTCTTCTTCATGCTCTGAAAGGTTAGCACTAATAATAACAGGATATATCTTCTTTTCATCAAGATAAGCATATTTAAGATTATCAGGCAAAGGTTTAAGCTCAAACACGGGATCACCCTTGGGTGGAGGAGGATCCCCTAAAATTTCAACAAGCAAATTGTGATGCAGAATAGGTTCCTGTTTAAAGAATACTTCATCTATTTCCCTTCTTTCATTCATGAACATATCATTTTCATGGTCTAGCAAATAGTGTTCTAAAGGATCACTAGGAGGTACGGCAATAGAAGCAAGACCAATAATTTCATCATTACTAGGTAATTCTTCCTCACGATGTTGTTTACTAAATTTAGAGAAATTAAACTCATGAACCATATCGTCCAAGCCAACAGTAACAACATTCTTAGTGCAATCTATGGTAGCATTGATAGTATTTAAAAAGGGTCTACCAAATATAATGGGACAAAAGCTATCTTGTGGAGAAGTAAGAACAAGAAAATCAGCAGGATATTTAGTTTTCCCACACAAGACTTAAACGTCTCTAACAATTCCAATTGGTGCAATAGTATCTCTATTGGCAAGTTTAATAGTAACATCAATATCTTCTAACTCAACAGGTGCAATTTCATTCTTAATTTCTTTGTATAAGTCATGAGGTATAACACTAGCACTAGCACCCATATCACATAAGCCATGATAACAATGATATCCTATTTTAACAGAAATAACAGGCACGCCTACCACAGGTCTATGTTTATCTTTAGCACAAGGTTTAGCAATTCTAGCAGTTTCACCTTCGAATTGAATAACATGCCCATCAATATTATCAGACAAGAGATCTTTAACAATAGCAATATTAGGTTCTACTTTAACTTGCTCAGGAGGTGTATAAGTTCTAATATTGCTTTTACGAACAACAGTTGAAGCTTTAGCATGATCCTTTATTCTAACAGGGAAAGGTGGTTTCTCAATGTAAGAAGTAGGAACAATAGGATCATTATAAGTGACAGTCTTTTCTTCAACTTTAATAGGTGCAGCTACTTTTACTTCTATGGGAGGATGATATTTAAACCACTTCTCCTTAGGGAGATCAACATAAGTAGCAAAAGATTCACAGAAAGAAGCTACTATCTCAGAGTCAAGTCGATATTTAGTGCTAAACTTATGGAAATATCGTTATCCATAAAAGATTTAACACAATCAAACTTAGGTGTGATACCTGACTCCTTACCTTCGTCGAGGTCCCAATCTTCAAAGTTGCGTTTAATTCTATCCAATAAATTCCATTTGAATTCAATAGTCTTCATCATAAAAGAGCCAGCGCAAGAAGTATCGAGCATGGTGCGATTGTTTTTAGAAACCCGAGCATAAAAACTTTGCATAATTATTTCTCTTGAGATCTTATGATTGGGGCATGAATATAACATTGATTTAAGCCTCCGCCAAGCTTGAGCGATGCTTTCTCCTTTGCGAGGCCAGAAATTATATATATAATTGCGATCACGATGAACAAGATGCATAGGGTAATACTTTTGATGAAATTCCAACTTCAATCTTTTATAGTCCCATGATCTCATATCATCACATAGCCTATACCATATCAATGCATCTCCCTTCAAAGATAAAGGGAAGACCTTCTTCTTAGCAACATCATCGGGTATACCTGCAAGCTTAAATAATCCACAAACTTCATCCACATATATTAAGTGCTCATCAGGATGCTTTGTTCCATCTCCTGTAAAAGGGTTATCTAGCAGTTTTTCTATCATACCCGAAGGATACTTATAAGGAATTTCATTTTCAATAGGTTTAGTAGGTTGAGGAGCAACTCTTTGATCTACTAGACGGGGTGAAGATACCCCGAACAAGCCCCTCAGAGAATTACTTTCCATAGTAACAAGTGACAGGAAATTTCAGCACACTATATAAATTTTTCCTTACCAAATTCCACCTACCAAAGGCGCTTCGTTCCCCGACAACGGCGCCAGAAAAGAGTCTTGATGACCCACAAGTATAGGGGATCTATCGTAGTCCTTTCGATAAGTAAGAGTGTCGAACCCAACGAGGAGCAGAAGGAAATGATAAGCGGTTTTCAGCAAGGTATTCTCTGCAAGTACTGAAATAAGTGGTAACAGATAGTTTTGTGATAGGATGAGTTGTAACTAGCAACGAGTAACAAAAATAAATAAAGTGCAGCAAGGTGGCCCAATCCTTTTGTAGCAAAGGACAAGCCGGAACAAACTCTTATAATAGGAAAAGCGTTCCCGAGGACACATGGGAATATCGTCAAGCTAGTTTTCATCACGTTCATATGATTCGCGTTCGATACTTTGATAATTTGATATGTGGGTGGACCGGTGCTTGGGCGCTATTCTTACTTGAACAAGCATCCCACTTATGATTAACCTCTATTGCAAGCATCCGCAACTACAACAAAAGTATTAAGGTAAACCTAACCATAGCATGAAACATATGGATCCAAATCATCCCCTTACGAAGCAACGCATAAACTTGGGTTTAAGCTTCTGTCACTCTAGCAACCCATCATCTACTTATTACTTCCCAATGCCTTCCTCTAGGCCCAAATAATGGTGAAGTCTTATGTAGTCGACGTTCACATAACACCACTAGAGGCTAGACAACACACATCTTATCAAAATATCAAACGAATACCAAATTCACATGACTACTCATAGCAAGACTTCTCCCTTATCCTCAGGAATGAACGTAATTACTCACAAAGCATATTCATGCTCATAATCAGAGGGGTAATAATATGCATATAGGATCTGAACATATGATCTTCCACCAAATAAACCAACTAGCATGAACTACAAGGAGTAATCAACACTACTAGCAAACTACCAGCACCAATCCCGGTCTTTGAGACAAGAATTGGATACAAGAGATGAACTAGGGTTTGGAGATGAGATGGTGCTGGTGAAGATGTTGATGGAGATTGCCCTCTCCCAATGAGAGGAGCGTTGGTGATGACGATGGTGATGATTTCCTCCTCCGGGAGGGAAGTTTCCCCGGCAGAACAGCTCTGCCGGAGCTCTAGATTGGATCCGCCAAGGTTCCGCCTCGTGGCGGTAGAGTCTCGTCCCAAAAAGTTCCTTCTTATTTTTTCTCATCGAAAGACCTCATATAGGAGAAGATGGGTGTCGGAGAGCCACCAGGGGGCCACCTCATATAGCAGAACAGCTCCTAGGGGGGCGCCCCCCACCCTCGTGAGCAGGGTGTGGGCCCCCTGGCCTTCATCTTTGGTGTGGATTTTTCTTTATTTCTTTTAAGACGTTCTGTGGAGTTTCAGGACTTTTGGAGTTGCACAGAATAGGTCTCTAATATTTGCTCCTTTTCCAGACCAGAATTCCAGCTGCCGGCATTCTCCCTCCTTATGTAAACCTTGTAAAATAAGAGAGAATAGCCATAAGTATTATGATATAAAGTGAAATAACAGTCCATAATGCAATAAATATTGATATAAAAGCATGATGCAAAATGGACGTATCAGTTACAAAGTGTGAAGTTGAGTCAGACTCAATGCCCGACCACTTCAGAAGATAGAGAGAAAATGAAAGTCATTCCCTATGCCTCGGCCATAGGTTCTATCATGTATGCAATGTTGTGTACCAGACCTGATGTGTGCCTTGCTATAAGTTTAGCGGGGAGGTACCAAAGTAATCCAGGAGAGGAACACTGGACAACTGTCATGAACATCCTGAAATACCTGAAAAGGACTAAGGATATATTTCTCGTTTATGGAGGTGACAATGAACTTATCATAAATGGTTACGTTGATGCTAGCTTTGACACTGATCCGGATGACTCTAAGTCGTAAACCGGATACATATTTATATTGAATGGTGGAGATGTCAGTTGGTGCAGTTCCAAGCAGAGCGTCGTGGCGGGATCTACATGTGAAGCGGAGTACATAGCTGCTTCAGAAGCAACAAATGAAGGATTCTGGATTAAGGAGTTCATATCCGATCTAGGTGTCATACCTAGTGCATCGGGTCCAATGAAAATCTTTTGTGTTAATACTGGAGCAATTGCCTTAGCGAAGGAATCCAGATTTCACAAGAGAACCAAACACATCAAGAGACGCTTAAACTCCATCCGCAATCAAGTCAAGGAGGGAGACATAGAGATTTGCAAAATACATACATATCTGTATGTTGCAGACCCGTTGACTAAGCCTCTCCCACGAGCAAAACATGATCAACACCAAGACTCCATGAGTGTTAGAATCATTACAATGTAATCTAGATTATTGACTCTAGTGCAAGTGGGAGACTGAAGGAAATATGCCCTAGAGGCAATAACGAAGTTGTTATTTATATTTCCTTATATCATGATAAATGTTTATTATTCATGCTAGAATTGTATTTACCAAAAACTTGATACATGTGTGAATACATAGACAAAACAAAGTGTCCCTAGTATGCCTCTACTAGACTAGCTCGTTAATCAAAGATGGTTAAGTTTCCTAACCATAGACATGTGTTGTCATTTGATGAACGTGGTCACATCATTAGGAGAATGATGTGATGGACAAGACCCATTCATTAGCTTAGCATAATGATAGTTAAGTTTTATTGCTATTGCTTTCTTCATGGCTTATACATATTCCTCTGACTATGAGATTATGCAACTCCCGAATACCGGAGGAACACCTTGTGTGCTATCAAATGTCACAACATACCTGGGTGATCATAAATATGCTCTACAGGTGTCTCCGAAGGTGTTTGTTGGGTTGGCATAGATCAATATTAGGATTTGTCACTCCGAGTATCGGAGAGGTATCTCTGGGCCATCTCGGTAATGCACATCACTATAAGCCTTGCAAGCAATGTGACTAAAGAGTTAGTTGCGCAATGATGCATTACAGAACGAGTAAAGAGACTTGCTGGTAATGAGATTGAACTCGGTATGAGGATGCCGATGATGGAATCTCGGGCAAGTAACATACTGATGGCAAAGGGAATTACATATGTTGTCATTGCGGTTTGACCGATAAAGATCTTCATTGAATATGTAGGAACCAATATGAGCATCCAGGTTCCGCTATTGGTTATTGATCGGAGATGTGTCTCGGTCATGTCTACTTAGTTCTCGAACCCACAGGGTCCACACGCTTAACATTCGATGACGATTTGTATTATGAGTTATGTGTTTTGGTGACCGAAGATTGTTCAGAGTCCCGGATGAGATCACGGACATGACGAGGAGTCTCGAAATGGCCGAGAGGTAAAGATTGATATATTGGAAGATAGTATTTGGACACCGGAATGGTTTCGAAACGTTTCAAATATTTATCGGAGTACCGAGGGGTTACCGGAAACCCCCGGGGAAGTAATGGGCCAACATGGGCCATAAGGGAGAGAGAGGGGAGCTCACAAGGGGTGGCGTGCACCCCCCATGGGCTGTCTGAATTAGACAAGGGGATGGGGTGCGGCCCTGCCTTTCCTTTCCTCCTCTCCCTCTCCTTCCCTCTTCCCCCCTCCATGAGAAGGAAAAAAGGGGGGCCGAATCCTACTAGGACTGGAGTCCTATTAGGACTTCCGCCTCTTGGCGCGCCCCTGGTGGCCGGCCTCCTCCTCTCCCTCCTTTATATACGTGGGCAGGCACCCCTTGGAGACACACCAATTGTTCCAAGCCGTGTGCGGTGCCCCCCTCCACAGTTTACTCCTCCGGTCGTAGCATCATAGTGCTTAGGTGAAGCCCTGCGCGGATCACATCACCATCACCATCACCACGTTGTCATGCTGACGAAACTCTGACTCGACAACCTGATGGATCAAGAGTTCGAGGGACATCATCGAGCTGAACGTGTGTTGAACTCGGAGGTGCTGTACGTTTGGTTCTTGATCGGTTGGATCGCGAAGACGTTCGACTACATCAACCGCGTTAACCTAACACTTCCGCTTTTGGTCTACGAGGCTACATGGACTCACTCTTCCCCTCTCGTTGCTAAGCATCTCCTTGATATATCTCGTGTGTTCATAGGAATTTGTATGAAATTGTATGCTACGTTCCCCAACAGTGGCATCCGAGCCAAGTCTATGCGTAGATGATATGCATGAGTAGAACACAAAGAGTTGTGGGCGATCATAGTCATACTGCTTACCACCAATGTCTTACTTTGATTCGGCGGCATTGTTGGATGAAGCGGCCCGGACCAACCTTACATGACCACGTTCATGAGACCGGTTCCACCGACAGACATGCAACTTGTTTTGCATAAAGGTGGCTGGCAGGTGTCTGTTTCTCGAACTTTAGTTGAATCAAGTTTGACTACGGCCGATCCTTGTTGAAGGTTAAAACAACACACTTGACGAAAAATCGTTGTGGTTTTCATGCATAAGTTAGAACGGTTCTTGCTAGAAGCCTGTAGAAGCCACGTAAAACTTGCAACAACAAAGTAGAGGACGTCTAACTTGTTTTTGCAGGCCATGTTGTGATGTGATATGGTCAAGACATGATGTGATAGAAGTTATTGTATGAGATGATCATGTTTTGTAAAACTTATCGGCAACTGGCAGGAGCCTTATGGCTGTCGCTTTATTGTATGAAATGCAATCGCCATGTAATTGCTTTACTTTATCACTATGCGGTAGCGATAGTTGTAGAAGCAATATTTGGCGAGACGACAACGATGCTATGATGGAAATCAAGGTGTCAAGCCGGTGACGATGGAGATCATGACGGTGCTTTGGAGATGGAGATCAAAGGCACAAGATGCTGATGGCCATATCATGTAACATATTTTGATTGCATGTGATGTTTATATTTTATGCATCTTACTTTGCTTAGTATGGCGGTAGCATTATGATATGATCCCTCACTAAATTTCAAGGTATAAGTGTTCTCCCTGAGTATGCACTGTTGATACAGTTCATCGTGCCGAGACACCACGTGATGATCAGGTGTGATAAGCTCTACGTTCACATACAACGGGTGTAAGACAGTTTTGCACATCCAGAATACTCAGGTTAAACTTGACGAGCCTAACATATGCAGATATGGCCTCGGAACACCGAGACCGAAAGGTCGAACGTGAATCATATAGTAGATATGATCAACATAGAGATGTTCATCATTGAAAACTACTCCATCTCGCATGATGATCGGACATGGTTTAGTTGATATGGATCACGTGATCATTTAGATGACTAGAGGGATGGCTATTTAAGTGGGAGTTCTTTAGTAATATGATTAATTTTAACCTAATTTTATCATGAACTTAGTCCTGATAGTTTTTTCATATCTATGTTGTTGTAGATCAATGGCCCGAGCTACCGTTCCCTTCAATTTTAATGCATTCCTAGAGAAAGCTAAGTTGAAAGATGATGGTAGCACCTACACGGACTGGGTCCGTAACTTGAGGATTATCCTCATCCCTGCACATAAAAAATATGTCCTAGAAGCACCGCTAGGTGCAACGCCTGCTGCAGGAGCAACTCCGGACATTATGAACGTCTGGCAAGCTAAATCTGATGATACTCGATAGTTCAGTGTGCCATGCTTTACGGCTTAGAATCGGGACTTCAAAGACGTTTTGAACGTCATGGAGCATATGAGATGTTCGAAGAGTTTATGTTAATATTTCAAGCAAATGCCTGAGTTGAGAGATATGAAGTCTCCAACAAGTTCTATAGCTGCAAAATGGAGGAGAATAGTTTTGTGAGTGGACACATACTCAGAATGTCTGGGTACCATAACCACTTGACTGAGCTGGGAGTTAATCTCCCAGATGATAGTGTCTTTGACATAGTTCTTCAATCACTCCCACCAAGCTATAAAGGCTTCGTGATGAACTATAATATGCAAGGGATGGAAAAGAAAATTCCCGAGCTCTTCGCGATGCTTAAGGCTGCGGAGGTAGAAATCAAGAAGGAGCATCAAGTGTTGATGGTTAACAAGACCACTAGTTGCAAGAAAAAGGGCAAAGGTAAAAAGGGGAACTTCAAGAAGAATAGCAAGAAAGTTGCTGCTCCCGGGAAGAAGCCCAAGTTTGGACCTAAGTCTGAAACTGAGTGCTTCTACTGCAAAGGGACTGCTCACTGGAAGCAGAAATGCCCCAAGTATTTGGTGGATAAGAAGGATGGAAAAGTGAAAGGTATATTTGATATACATGTTATTGATGTGTACCTTACTAATGCTCGTAGTTGCGCCTGGATATTTTATACTGGTTCTGTTGCTCATATTTGCAACTCGAAACTGGGGCTATGGATTAAACGAAGATTGGCTAAGGACGAGGTGACGATGCGCGTCGGAAATGGTTCCAAGGTCGATGTGATCGTCGTCAGTGCGCTACCTCTACATCTACCTTCGGGATTAGTTTTAGACCTGAAAATTTTTATTTGGTGCCAGCGTTGAGCATGAACATTATATCTGGATCTTGTTTGATGCGATACGGTTATTCATTTAAATCAGAGAATACTGGTTGTTCTATTTATATGAGTAATATATTTTATGGTCATACACCCTTGATGATGAGTGGTCTATTTTTGTTGAATCTCGATCGTAGTGATACACATATTCATAATATTGAAGCCAAAAGATACAAAGTTAATAATGATAGTGGAACTTATTTGTGGCACTGCTGTTTAGGTCATATTGGTGTAAAGTGCATGAAGAAACTCTATGCTGATGGGCTTTTAGAATCACTTCATTATGAATCACTTGATGCTTGCGAACCATGCCTCATGAGCAAGATGACTAAGAGTCCTTTCTCCGGAACAATGGAGCGAGCCACTGACTTATTGGAAATAATACATACTGATGTATGCGGTCCGATGAGTGTTGAGGCTCGCGACGAGTATCGTTATTTTCTGACCTTCACAGATGATTTGAGCAGATATGGGTATATCTACTTAATGAAACATAAGTCTGAGACATTTGAAAAGTTCAAAGAATTTCAGAGTGAAGTGGAAAATCATTATAACAAGAAAATAAAGTTTCTATGATCTGATCGTGGAGGCGAATATTTGAGTTACGAGTTTGGTCTTCATTTGGAACAATGTGGAATAGTTTCGCAACTCACGCCACCTGGAACACCGTGGCGTAATGGTGTGTCTGAATGTCGTAACCGTACTTTATTAGATATGGTGCGATCTATGATGTCTCTTACTGATTTACCACTATCGTTTTGGGGTTATGCTTTAGAGACGGCTGCATTCACGTTAAATAGGGCACCACCTAAATCCGTTGAGATGACACCATATGAACTGTGGTTTAGCAAGAAACGTAAGCTGTCATTTCTTAAAGTTTGGGGTTGTGATGCTTATGTGAAAAAGCTTCAACCTGATAAGCTCGAACCCAAATCAGAGAAGTGTGTCTTCATAGGATACCCAAAAGAAACTGTTCGGTACACCTTTTATCACAGATCCGAAGGCAAGATATTTGTTGCTAAGAATGGATCCTTTCTAGAGAAGGAGTTTCTCTCGAAAGAAGTGAGTGGGAGGAAAGTAGAACTTGATGAGGTAGTTGTACCTTGTCTCGAATTGGAAAGCAGTTCATCACAGAAATCAGTTCCAGTGATGCCTACACCGATTAGTGAGGAAGTTAATGATGATGATCATGAAACTTCAGATCAAGTTACTACCAAACCTTGTAGGTCAACCAGAATACGTTCCTCACCAGAGTGGTATGTTAATCCTTTTCTGCAAGTCATGTTACTAGACCATGGCGAACCTACGAACTATGAGGAAGTGATGATGAGCCCAGATTCTACAAAATGGCTTGAGGCCATGAAATCTGAGATGGGATCTGTCGTGGTTCTAAGTCTGACAGTAGTGAAGGGGGGTAAGTATGGAGAGGCAAGATCTTAGCTATGGAGAAGTTGTAAGCACGCAAGGTTTACGAGTTCAGGCCCTTCTCGGAGGAAGTAATAGCCCTACGTCTCGGAGCCCGGAGGCGGTCGACTGGATTATGCGTGTATGAATTACAGGGGTGCGAACCCTTGTCTCAGAGGAGGGGGGCGGCTTATATAGAGTGCGCCAGGACCCCAGCCAGCCCACGTTACAAAGGGTTCAATGTACATTAAGGCAGGGAGTTACTAGTAACGCTAGTAATAAAGTGCTATGATGACCATAAAAGCTACTTAATAACCGACCGTTAGCATGCGGAGTGCCTTTAGGTCTCCTGACTGTTGAGTGGCTTGGTCTTGGTCGAGTGGTTGCTTCTTGGTCGAGTATCTTCGAGTCTGTCAAGTGGAACACCTCCAAGTCGATTGCAAGATGATTTCTTCTGGAGATGTCCTTGGGTAGGTCAGTTTGGACAGGTCCATGCCCCTACCCTAGGTACATAGCTTCATCATTAGCCCCGAATGGATTGAGGTTTGAGTGGGAAAGGGATTCAGCACTTCTCCGACTCATTTTTCATGCCGTGAGCATTTCTTGTTTTGGATCAATGAACCTGAGCGATGGCAGCGACTTCCTTTCTAGTCGCCTTGATCCATTCTTAGGTTTTTGTCGAGTGAGTTTCTTTACTTGAAAGGCTCCGAGTGACGGTGCGGAGGAGATCTTTGGTCTGACAAGTTGTTCCGCTGCCCACAGATTTCATGGGATCCGAATTTTGGGAAGCGCGCGGGACGGGGGAGGCCGCAGTAATCGGATGGGATAGAGCGGAGCCACCTCGATCCCCGCGCCACCTTTTTCGCCCCGTATCGCGCGCGCGATTGTTACGGGATTTTACAGAACCGTCCGGGCCTACCAGTCAGCCACTCGGAAGCGGCCTCATATAAGGCGTTGGACCGGGGTCTCCCGAACAGTGCGTCCCCATTATCTCTTCTCCTCTTCACGCTCCTCCGCTGCGCTCGCTCGCGCCCTCGCGCCACCGTTCTGTACGCGTCTCGCCGGCGATGATGGGGAAGGAGAAGACGGTGGCTCTGGAGCGGGTAAACAAGGCGACGGCGAGGTCGAAGGGGAAGGCGACCAGTCGGGGCAGATCCTCCTCGCGAACCGGCCTGCCGAAGGGCTGGATCCAGGGCGACTGGATCCACTCGAAGCTCACCCAAGAAGACCTCGACGACCTGTCCGAGGGAGGGCTGATCCCCTATGACTCGGCGCGGCTTCCGGGGAAGGAATCCGAGCCGCAACCCCGGGAGGGTGAGCGTGTTCTTCTTGCCACCCACGTCGACCGTGGATTTTCCTTGCCTCTTCACCCTTTCTTTTGAGGATTTCTGTACTTCTTTGGGACACAACTCCACCATTTTACTCCCAACACAATCGTTTATCTCGCCGCTTTCATTTCTTTGTGTGAGAATTTCCTGGGTTGCCGGCCTCACTGGGTTCTTTTCAAGCATATTTTCACTTGTCGCTCCCAGACAGTGAAAAAGTCTAATCCGAGTGACGAGAGGACTCAAGTGATCCAGATGTGTGGGGGTCTTGGTTTCCAGATGAGAGGGAAAAGCTCCTTTCCGGCCATGATTCTTCCCGACTCAGTTTGCGGATGGCAGTCGACCTGGTTTTACTGTAAAGACCAGTCGACGCCAGGGCAGTCGACTGGCCTCCCTCCCTTTACCATGGACCGAGTGAGGAAACCATCCCCTTTGAAGGTGCTCCCGGAGGAGAGAGCGCAGGTGAGGGTGCTGGTCGAGCGAGTGGTCCAGCTTATCCGTGACGGGGTCACCGGTATGGATCTCTTGGAGGTCTTCCTTCAGCGGCGCATCCAGCCTCTTCAAGCCCGAGACCATCCGATGTGGATGTATTCGGGTCTTGAAGACTCCACTCGGATTCACCCGGAGGAGGTCGATGACGACACACTGGAGAAGTGGCTATCGGGCATTACCAGAAACAAGGATAACCCTAGGGGAGCCAGGAGAGTTCCCCCATTCGACCAGTCTCATGCACCAGAGAAGGTCTGATTCCGAGTTTTTGCTTGTAATTTGAATTCACTCGCGCAGCTGCCTATACTGCGTCGACTGACTTTGTTCTCCCTGCTTTCTTTCAGGCCATTATTGAAATGTATTCAATGCCCAACGGGGAGCAAGAGCAAGCTCTAGAAGGCAAGGCGAGTGGCGGCGACAATGGCGAGTGGACTTTCGACGGTGAAGGGGATGGAGGAAGCGACGACTCAAGCGATGGAGAAGAAGTCGAGTCGCCCCCTCGTAGGGAGAGGCGATCCAAGCTTGACCAAGAACGACCGAGCGCCTGCGAAAAGGCAACTGCTCAGGCTGGTCAGTCTTCGAAGCATCCTCGGATCTCTTCACCAACCCCGACTAAGAAGGCGCCAAAGCACCCCAAAGTTGCAGAGCCGAAGACTCGGAAGGCATTGCCAAAGATCAAGATTGATATCCCCGTCGCTTCCGCGTGAGTGTCTCTCTTTATATTCAATCAATGCTCCGCGCTGTTTGTTTTTCTTGTGTTAACTGGACGAACTTTGGAACTGTCAGCGCTGCCACTTCCGGGACCTCAGCTTACAGGGACAATGATTAGGTGATGGAGGATGCGGTCACTTCTAATTTGGGTATGATTTCTGCCATACTGTCTTTGTTCGGTCGATTCAACTGCAATGTGCACAATTGGGTGACGTGATTTTGGCAATTGAACTTTGCACAGCTCCCAACATTATTGACCCCCCGATGATGATGAAGAGCCCGAGAGGTCTTTGACGAGGAAGAATAGGCAAGCTCCTGCAAGCGAGGCGCTACAGTCGATGCTAAGGGCGGAACTAGTCGTTCAGGACACCGGCGACGCCAATCAGGGTTCTGTTACCTTCGCCGTGCCACTGTCGAGTGCCTTGCCTTCTTCGTCGACTGCTCAGGCCCCTGTCGACCCACCTTTAGTTTTTGCGACCCATCATGTCCCAGAAGACGAAGTGAATGCTGCCAGGGAAGCTACACGCCAGGCGGGCGTCATGATGGAGAAGATGAACATGGTGCGGGACGCCAGTCAGGCTGCCTACGACGCCAACTCGGCTCTCCAAAGAAATGTTTAGGTTAGTTGGTCGCCGCTTGTTCTGTTAGCATATGATATCTGAAGACTCTTTCCGAAAATATTTGCTCCGAAAATCTTTGCGTTAGTACACCCACTGGGTGCATTGATTGAACTTTGAATTAGTGGGGGCACGCTGAGTGCACCCACTGAGTGTAGTCCCCGAGACTACGGTGGACTGCGGGCAGTCGACTATAGTCTTTGTATTTTGTCGAGTGTAAACCGAACTGATAGTTTGTCTCTTCCACTCGGTCTGGTCGAGTGGGGTCAGAACCGGTGGGGGCACGCCAAGTGCACCCACTGGGTATAGTCCCCGAGACTGCGGTCGACTGCTGGTAGTCGACTGTGGTCTGAGTTCTTTCTCTCTTCTTTTTTTACTCCCTGCACTCGACTCCGGCAGGCCGGTCGAGTGGGATCAGAACCGGTGGGGGCACGCAAAGTGCACCCACTGGGTGTAGTCCCCGAGGCTATGGTGGACCACGGGCAGTCGACCGTAGCCTTAGTACTTATTGACTTTGTTGTTTTTCGCTGTAAAAATAACTTCTCCCCTTTGATTTCAGAAATCTTGTGATCTTGGAGCTCGCTTTGCTGACTTGGAGAAACAGTAGATCCAACTAAACCTTGACTTGGAGCTGGCCAAGACAGAGCTGCAAAGGGTCAAGGACAACGCCACTGGTAAAACGAATTTGTCGACTGGTCTGTCTTAGGCTTGAGTACCCTTCTGCTCTTTCTAAATCAGGCATCATTTCTTTGTAGAAAAACTGAGAGAAGCTCTGGTGAAGAAGGATCAGGATTTGGATGCTGCTCGAAAGGAGGCTGACGACAGAACCGCTCTAGCTGAACAGAAACTGGCTTTGGTCGGCCAGTTGGAAGAAGAGAATGCCAGGCTGAAATCTGCTCTGAATGATGCCAACAAGGAGTGCTCGCGCTGGAAGAAGGAGAATCTCATCCTGGGCGAGAAGATGGAAAGCATTGCTCGCAGGAGGGACGATCTAGAGAGCTATCTGAGGAGCCTTGCCAAGAAGTTGTTCATCAAGCTTGAAGGTGCACATTTTGTTCCGACTGGTTTTTTTTATGTCGACTCAGTGTACGGAAATTGACTTATCCTTGGATCGTGAATGCAGAATTTTGCCAGAACTTCGAGGAGGAGACTGGGCGGATTGAGCCAGGTTTGGACCCAATCAGTTCTCCCGTAAAAGATGAAACTGCCATGAATCTGGTCCGACTGGAATCCCGCATCGACGGTGTCGTGGACTACTTGGCTCGACTGAAGGTCGCCATGTCGCGGATCGACCCGGCACTTTGGCCAGAGACCACGCCCCAGAATGATCTCGAGTCCCCGATGACTCGACTTAACGAAATCCCTGATCGAGTGCAGGAGTGGAAGAAATCTTCTGCCCGGTGTGGAGCTGATGTGGCCCTGTCTCTGGTTCGCGTCCATTGCAAGGAGGTGCGTCAAGATAAGCTAGCGGCAATCAAGGTCGCCAACACCGAGAAGCATGACTTCCGATCTTGTATGGAGACTTTCATCGCTGCAGCCACTCGAATCGCTGATGGCGTCGACCTAGACGAGTTCGTCGAGCCTGCTAGTCCTCCCCCCGTGGAGTGAACAAACTTTTATGCCTCACCTTAAATTTGCCTCGGGATGCCGAGTGGTTTTTGTAACCGTTAAACTCTTTCGGGCTGAAAGCCCGAGCACTTCGATCTGTGGTCCAGAACCTTTAGGGTTTATCTAAACTTGGTTTATCGTTAAATATCTTCATGAATCCCCCGTTGAGTGGGAATCGTTCTTCATTCAAGACAACTTTTGTATTTGTGGCGCAACTCCAAAGGAGAAGGTGGTAGTCAACCTACATCTTGTTACTGCAGAGCGGGACGGAGCGCACATTGTATTTGTGGCGAAGCTCTCAAGGAAAAGGTGGCAGTCGACCTGCACCTCGTTACTGCAGAGCAGGATGGAGCGCACATTGTATTTGTGGCGAAGCTCTCACGGAAAAGGTGGCAGTCGACCTGCACCTCGTCGTCCTTGAGGATTCAGATGTGTTTCGTACTTAGGCGAGTACTGGACTGCAGCTAAGCCTCCAAGTGGGAGGCTGACTTGCCACTCGGTAGGATTTTCAGATACTTAGGCGAGTACTGGACTGCAGCTAAGCCCCCGAGTGGGAGGATTGCTCTCCACTCGGTAGGATTTTTTCAAACTTAGGCGAGTGCCGGACTGCAGCTAAGTCTCCAAGTGAGAGAACTTAGGCGAGCACTGGACTGCATCTAAGCCCCCGAGTGGAAGGATTGCTCTCCACTCGGTAGTATTTTTTCAAACTTAGGCCAGTGCTGGACTGCAGCTAAGTCTCCCAGTGAGAGAACTTAGGCGAGTACTGGACTGCAGTTAAG
>NC_041388.1:313012991-313033830 GCF_002162155.2 Triticum dicoccoides | reverse complement strand
GTGAGTGCCGGACTGCAGCTAAGTCTCCAAGTGAGAGAACTTAGGCGAGTATTGGACTGCAGCTAAGCCCCCGAGTGGGAGGATTGCTCTCCACTCGGTAGGATTTTTTCAAACTTAGGCGAGTGCCGGACTGCAGCTAAGTCTCCAAGTGAGAGAACTTAGGCGAGTACTGGACTGCAACTAAGCCCCCGAGTGGGAGGATTGCTCTCCACTCGGTAGGATTTTTTCAAACTTAGGCGAGTGCCGGACTGCAGCTAAGTCTCCAAGTGAGAGAATCTTAGGCGAGTACTGGACTGCAGCTAAGCCCCCGAGTGGGAGGGTTGCTCTCCACTCGGTAGGATTTTTTAAATACTTAGGCAAAACGGATTCGCAGCTAAGCCCCCGAGAGGGAGGCTGGCTCGCCACTCGATAGGAAATTATTTTTACAAACTTAGGCGAAGCGTATTCACAACTAAGCCACCCACTGGGGGATTTCTCACGCAAACAAAAACAATAATAATCACTGGGAAAAGTATAACGCTCTTGTCTTTGATAAATAAACTATAGGAGTTTTTTCTTATTACATCTCATTCGAGTGAGAATTCAAGTATAAAAGGGGCGGAGGAGCTCCGCATTCCAGGCTCGCGGCTCATCAATCTGGCGATCGACATTGTAGAGGTGGTATGCTCCATTGTGGAGGACCCTGGTGACTATGAAGGGGCCTTCCCAAGTAGGAACGAGTTTGTGTGGTTTCTGCTGATCCACTCGGAGGACTAAGTCTCCTTCTTGGAAGGCTCGACTCTTCACGTTTCTGGCATGGAATCGATGCAAGTCTTGCTGATAGATGGTCGATGGGATCATGGCCATTTCTCTTTCTTCTTCTAGGAGGTCGACCGCGTCCTGCCGGGCTTGTTCTGCTTCATCTTCAGAGTAGAGCTCGACTCAGGGAGCGTTGTGAAGCAGGTCACTCGGCAAGACTGCCTCGGCTCCGTAGACCAGAAAGAATGGGGTTCTTCCGGTCGATCGGTTCGGGGTTGTTCTCAATCCCCAAAGGACTGATGGAAGCTCGTTGACCCATGCACCTGCTGCGTGCTTGAGATCGCGCATCAATCAGGATTTTAGTCCTTTGAGAATTAGGCCGTTTGCCCTTTCTGCTTGCCCATTCGACTGGGGGTGAGCGACCGAAGCATAGTCGACCCGAGTGACCTAAGAAGCGCAAAAGGCCCTGAATTTGTCGGAATCGAAGTTTGACCCATTGTCAGTGATGATGCTATGCGGAACTCCATATCTGAATATCAACTCTCTGATGAAACTGATAGCAGTGCAAGCATCAAGATTCTTGATAGTCTTGGCTTCAATCCATTTGGTGAACTTGTCGACTGCTACCAGTACATGAGTGAAGCCGCTCCTACCCGTTCTCAGTGGTCCAACCATGTCCAGCCCCCAAACAGCGAAGGGCCAGACGAGTGGAATGGTTTTCAGGGCTGACGCGGGCTTGTGCGACATATTGGAGTAATACTGACATCCTTCACATTTGTCGACTATCTCTTTTGCTATTTCATTGGCTCTTGGCCAGTAGAATCCCGCTCGGTATGCTTTAGCCACAATGGTCCGAGAGGACGCATGATGACCACAGGTCCCCGAGTGGATATCATCAAGGATCATCTGACCTTCTTCTAGTGTAATGCACTTCCGGCTGACCGCAGTCGCGCTTTCTCTATATAACCGTCCCTTTATGACTGTAAAGGCCTTGGATCGACGGACGATCTGTTGAGCCTCTTCTTCGTCCACTGGGAGTTCTTTCCTTAGGATGTACGCGATGTATGGTACTGTCCAGACGGGAGTGATGACCAAGACTTCCATGATCAGGTCGACCACAACTGGAATTTCAACTTTAGTCGTATCCGTGGCACTTTTTGGCTGCGGGGCCTCTTCAATGAAGGGATCCTCCTGAACTGATGGCGTGTGGATGTGTTCCAAAAACACATTGCTGGGAATGGCTTCTCTTTTGGAACCTATTTTTGCCAGATCATCAGCTGCTTGATTTTTCAGTCGGGGTATGTGATGAAGCTCTAACCCCTCGAATTTCTTCTCCAGCTTTCTCACTGCATTGCAATAACCAGTCATGGCTAGACTTCTGACGTCCCATTCCTTCATCACCTGATTAACCACCAAATCTGAGTCACCATAGACCATGAGGCGACGGACGCCGAGTGAAATGGCCATGCGCAACCCATATAAAAGTGCTTCGTATTCTGCCTCGTTATTGGAGGAATCAAAGTGGATTTGAAGAACATATCTGAGTTTATCTCCTCTGGGGGAGACCAACACCACTCCGGCACCGGAACCATTCAACATCTTGGAGCCGTCGAAGAACATGGTCCAATGCTCCGAGTGAACCTGAGTCGGCAGTTGCTGTTCAATCCACTCGGCGACGAAATCTGCGATTGCCTGGGACTTGATAGCTTTCTTTGCCTCAAACTTGATATCTAGAGGAAGGAGTTCAATCGCCCACTTTGCCACTCAACCAGTTGCATCCCTGTTATGCAGGATCTCTGACAATGGAGCATCGCTGATGACTGTAATGGAATGATCAGAGAAGTAGTGAGCAACTTTCTTTGTGGTCATATAAATCCCATATACAAGCTTCTGATAATGAGGATATCTTTGCTTCGATGGGGTCAAGACTTCAGAAATATAATATACTGGGCGCTGAACTTTGAAGGTTTTTCCTTCTTCTTCCCGCTCGACCGTAAGTACCGTACTGACGACTTGTCCTGTGGCTGCAATGTAAAGCAGCAAAGGCTCCTTGTTGATTGGGGCAGCAAGCACCGGCTGGGTGGAGAGCAGAGCTTTGAGCTCTGCAAACACTGCATCAGCTTCAGGAGTCCACTCGAACTTGTCGGACTTCTTCATCAATCGGTAAAAAGGCAATGCCTTTTCACCGAGACGAGATATGAATCGAGTTAGGGCGGCCAAGCAACCAGTAAGCTTCTAGACGTCGTGCACTCGCACAGGACTTTTCATTCAGAGTATAGTACCGACTTTTTCTGGATTGGCGTCGATTCCCCGTTCGGAAACGAGAAAATCGAGTAATTTTCCGCCAGGAACTCCGAATGTGCACTTTGATGGATTAAGCTTGATATCATACCTCCTGAGGTTGGCAAAGGTTTCAGCAAGGCCAGTCAGTAGGTCGGAACCCTTCCGTGACTTGACCACAATACCATCCATGTACGCCTCCACATTCCGACTGATTTGAGTGAGCAAAGACTTCTAAATCATCCTCATGAATGTGGCTCCGGCATTCTTGAGGCCGAACGACATGGTAACATAACAGAAGCACCCGAATGGAGTGATGAAGGCTGTTTTGATCTCGTCAGGTCCATACAGACGGATCTGATGGTACCCGGAATAGGCATCTAAAAAAGACAGTCGCTCACATCCCACAGTCGAGTCGACTATCTGATCGATGCGGGGGAGAGGAAAATGATCTTTCGGGCAGGCCTGATTGATATGTTTAAAGTCAATGCACGTGCGAAGTGACTTGTCCTTCTTGGGGACCATAACAACGTTGGCGAGCCACTCGGAGTGGTAGATTTCTCGGATGAACTCCGCTGCTAAGAGCCGAGCCACCTCCTCGCCAATGGCCTTTCTCTTCTAGACGGTGGACCGTCGGAGATGTTCCTTGACAGGTTTTACTTTTGAGTCGACTCTTAGGCGGTGCTCAGCCAGCTCCCTGTGAACACCCGGCATGTCAGAAGGCTTCCATGCGAAAATGTCCCAGTTCTCACGGAGGAACTGGATGAGCGCTTCTTCCTATTTGGAGTCGAGTGTTGTCGAGATATGAGTTGGAGCAGCGCTGGGGTCGGTCGGGTGGATGTGAGCTGTCTTCGTATCGCCAGTCGACTGAAAAGCTAATTCTATAGCAGGCTTCTTGGCTCGCAACAAATCACTCGGGTCTGAAGTCTTCTGGTATTCCTGCAACTCCACCACTGCCATCTGAGCATCGGCGATCTTCGAACCTTTCTGAAAACATTCTTCCGCTTTCTTCTGATTGCCCGTAATAGTGATCACACCTTTGGGGCCAGGCATCTTCAATTTGAGATACACATAACATGGTCGGGCCATGAAGTGTGCATAAGCCGGCCTGCCCAAAATAGCGTGGTAGCCACTCTGGAAGTCTACAACTTCAAATGTCAACTTTTCTTTTCGGTAATTCTTGGAATCACCGAAAACCACATCAAGAGCAATCTGGCCGGGTGATTCAGCCTTCTTCCCAGGAATGACTCCATGCAAACTCATGTTGCTGGCACTGAGTTTGGACATCGGAATGCCCATCCCTTTCAATGTCTCAGCATATAATATGTTCAAACCACTGCCATCATCCATTAGGACTTTGGTCAGTCGAGTGCCTTCAACAACTGGGTCGACCACCAAAGCTTGCCTCCCAGGGGTGGCGATGTGCATTGGGTGATCGGACCGGTCGATTGTTATGGCAGTCTGAGACCACTTCAGATAACTGGGTGTCGCCGGAGCGACCATATTCACCTCTCGGTTGATAACTTTCAGTCGACTTTTGCTTTCAACATCAGCAAAAATCATCAGAGTGGAATTGACCTGAGGGTATCCGTCGTCACTATCTTCCTTGTCCTCAATTTTGTCCGACTCCTTTTCCTTATCTTTGGGTTGCTTGCCCTGGAACTGCTAGATCAAGAGTCGACACTGTCGAGTGGTATGTTTCGGGTAAATGAAATTACCCTCTTCATTTTTCTTGGTGTGGACGAGACATGGCAAATCCAACACATCATTTCCGTCCTGGTCTTTAACTTTCTTGGGGTTCCAAGGTCCTTTAGGTTTCCCTTTAAACTTTCCTTGGGTTACAGCTAAGGCTTCCCCAGGAGCAGCCGGCTCGGCTTTCCGCTTCTGTTTCCGATTGGGATTTCCTCCGGTTTCTTGGGCGACTGATTTGAGCTTGCCACTCCTGAGTCGATCCTCATCTTCGCCATTAGCGTACTTGGTGGCAATCTCCATCATCCGGTTCAGAGACATATCTCCGGTCCGACCGAATTTCAGATTCAGTTCTCTGTACTTGATGCCTTCCTTGAAGGCACAGACTGCTTGGCGGTCAGGCACATTCTCTACCGTGTGATGCAACATGATCCATCTCTGAATGTAATCCCTCAAGGTTTCTTTCGGCTTCTTCACGCAAGACCGCAGTTCCGTCAGCCCTGCCGGCCTCTTGCATGTTCCTTCAAATGTGGTGGAAAACACTCGGGCGAGATCTTCCCAAGTGTAAATGTTGCTGGGTGCTAACTGGTTCAGCCATGCTCTGGCCGAGCCCTCCAACATGAGAGGCAGGTGTTTCATGGCCACTTCATCATTGCCGCCGCCAATCTGGACGGCCACTCGGTAGTCTTCAAGCCAAGTATCGGGATTGGATTCGCCAGTGAACTTGCTGACTCCAGTCGCCAACCTGAAGTTGGGAGGAATCACAGCGGCCCTGATGGCTCTACTAAAGCACTCTGGCCCTGAAACATGTGCTCTGCTGCTGGCAGGAGCATCTCTATCGTGACCTTCCCGGTGATCTCTTTTCCTGTCGACCAAACCTTGAATGAGAATGGATCTCGCATCAAAGCCTGGCTCCCTGGAGTCGACCGGAATCCTTCTCCCAACACTACGAGGGCGCCTGTCATCCTGTTGTCGAGGCACATACGACCCGCTCCTCGGGGGAGGGGTCGGCACTCGACATCGATCATCACAATCGAATCGGTGATCGTATTGCTCACGGTTCCCATACTAATTACGCTGGTCCCCACGTCCTTCATGCCTCGGGGGCGATCTTGGACTATGAGCCGACTGGACTGTGTCCGTGGCAATGGATCTGCTGTGAATCCTGTTCCGCGACTAAGAAACAGCGGAATTCTGGTCTCCTGCTGCCCGGAGTAACGCTCTGATCTGCAGCAAGCCTCTGCCAGCATCCGACTGGGAAGGCTGAATCGACTGTGCTATACGGGCTGCAGCTGCTAATTTCTGAATCGGAGTTCGATATACCTGCGGGGGCGGGAAGAGCTAACATCGACTGGATTCGGGAACCCGTTGTCGCGCACGCTCATCGAGTGCTCGCTGGAGGTTCTCCAGTCGAGTGCGCTCGGCCAAGTTTGCCAGGCGCTCGTCTTCCAAGGCACGAGCCTCTGGGGTTTCTCCAACGATAGGAGTGTGCAGTGCATCCATGTTCCGGCGGCGAAGTTCTTCTGTCTGCAGCAACGTGAGAGGCTCGGGAAGATATTCCTCATGGGGACGCGACGGGTCGCCTCCACCCACGCCTCCGTCGGTGCAGGGAAAACCAGGAGGACTGGGCGGTCCATCGACCATCAGAACCTCCGCCGCTGGATCGCTGCTGTCGCACTCGGATGCGGTCTCTGCGGAGCCAGTCGACAGGTCGAACAGGCCATAGAGGGATTCGTCAGGCTCGATTTCCGCGACTTGAGGGGTGGCTGACTGGCGTGCCACCGCGTGTCTCACCCACCGCTGAAGTCTCGATCGACCGGAGCGCTTGCGCCGGCGGGAAACAGGGAGGGAGGACAACACAGGAGCCGACCGATAGGGGGTCGACGGTTGCCGCAGGATAACACTGCGGACGCACGCGCTAAAGTGCGTTGCCCCGCGGACAGGGAGTGCGTCCACGTTGAGTGGAGCCTCCTGAAGCCAAGCAGAGTCGTCGGCGATGAACGTGAGCACGCCGAGACGGATCTCGCGACCCTCCACCAAAACTCCGCCGAAAACCATGATGATTTGGGTCGGAAAAGATTGCAACTCCTCCAACAAAACGCTAAAACACCTGCCCCACGGTGGGCGCCAACTGTCGTGGTTCTAAGTCTGACCGTAGTGTAGGGGGGTAAGTATGGATAGGCAAGATCTTATCTATGGAGAAGTTGTAAGCACGCAAGGTTTACGAGTTCAGGCCCTTCTCGGAGGAAGTAATAGCCCTACGTCTCAGAGCTCGGAGGCGGTCGACTGGATTATGCGTGTATGAATTACAGGGGTGCGAACCCTTGTCTCGGAGGAGGGGGGTGGCTTATATAGAGTGCGCCAGGACCCCAGCCAGCCCACGTTACAAAGGGTTCAATGTACATTAAGGCAGGGCGTTACTGGTAACGCTAGTAATAAAGTGCTATGATGACCATAAAAGCTACTTAATAACCGACCGTTAGCATGCGGAGTGCCTTTAGGTCTCCTGACTGTCGAGTGGCTTGGTCTTGGTCGAGTGGTTGCTTCTTGGTCGAGTATCTTCGAGTCTGTCAAGTGGAACACCTCCAAGTTGATTGAAAGATGATTTCTTCTGGAGATGTCCTTGGGTAGGTCAGTTTGGACAGGTCCATGCCCCTACCCTAGGTACATAGCTTCATCAGGATCCATGTATACAATAAAGTATGGACTTTGGTTGACTTGCCCGATGATTCACAAGCCATAGAGAATAAATGGATCTTCAAGAAGAAGGCTGACGCTGATGGTAATATTACTGTCTACAAAGCTTGACATGCTGCGAAAGGTTTTCGACAAGTTCAAGGAGTTGACTACGATGAGACCTTCTCACCCGTAGCGATGCTTAAGTCTGTCCGAATCATGTTGGCAATTCCCGCATTCTAGGATTATGAAATTTGGCAAATGGATGTCAAAACTGCATTCGTTAATGGTTTTCTTAAAGAAGAGTTGTATATGATGCAACCAAAAGGTTTTGTCGATCCTAAAGGTGCTAACAAAGTGTGCAAGCTCCAACGATCCATTTATGGACTGGTGCAAGCATCTTGGAGTTGGAATATACGCTTTGATAGTGTGATCAAAGCATATGGTTTTATACAGACTTTTGGAGAAGTCTGTATTTACAAGAAAGTGAGTGGGAGCTCTGTAGCATTTCTAATATTATATGTGGATGACATATTGTTGATTGGGAATAATACAGAATTTTTGGATAGCATAAAATGATACTTGAATATGAATTTTTCAATGAAAGACCTCGGTGAAGCTACTTATATATTGGGCATCAAGATCTATAGAGACAGATCAAGACGCTCAATTGGACTTTCACAAAGCACATACCTTGATAAAGTTTTGAACAAATTCAAAATGGATCAATCAAAGAAAGGGTTCTTGCCTGTGTTACAAGGTGTGAAGTTGAGTCAGACTCAATGCCTGACCACTTCAGAAGATAGAGATAAAATGAAAGTCATTCCCTATGCCTCAGCCATAGGTTCTATCATGTATGCAATGCTGTGTACCAGACCTGATGTGTGCCTTGCTATAAGTTTAGCAGGGAGGTACCAAAGTAATCCAGGAGTGGATCACTGGATAGCGGTTAAGAATGTCATGAAATACCTGAAAAGGACTAAGGATATGTTTCTCATTTATGGAGGTGACAAATAGCTTATCGTAAATGGTTATGTTGATGCTAGCTCTGACACTGATCCGGATGACTCTAAGTCACAAACCGGATACGTACTTATATTGAATGGTGGACATGTCAGTTGGTGCAGTTCCAAGCAGAGCGTCGTGGCGGGATCTACGTGTGAAGCGGAGTACATAGCTGCTTCGGAACCAGCAAATGAAGGAGTCTGGATGAAGGAGTTCGTATCCGATCGAGGTGTGATACCTAGTGCATCGGGTCTAATAAAAATCTTTTGTGTTAATACTGGAGCAATTGCCTTAGCGAAGGAATCCGGATTTCACAACAGAACCAAATACATCAAGAGACGCTTCAACTCCATCCGCAATCAAGTCAAGGAGGGATACATAGAGATTTGCAAAATACATACGGATCTGAATGTTGTAGACCCGTTGACTAAGCCTCTTCCACGAGCAAAACATGATCAGCACCAAGACTCCATGGGTGTTACAATAATTACAATGTAATCTAGATTATTGACTCTAGTGCAAGTGGGAGACTGAAGGAAATATGCCCTAGAGGCAATAATGAAGTTGTTATTTATATTTCCTCATATCATGATAAATGTTTATTATTCGTTCTAGAATTGTATTAACCGGAAACTTGATACATGTGTGAATACATAGACAAAACAAAGTGTCCCTAGTATGCCTCTACTAGACTAGCTCGTTAATCAAAGATGGTTAAGTTTCCTAACCATAGACACGTGTTGTCATTTAATGAACGAGATCACATCATTAGGAGAATGATGTGATGGACAAGACCCATCCGTTAGCTTAGCATAATGATCATTAAGTTTTGTTGCTATTGCTTTCTTCATGACTTATACATATTCCTCTGACTATGAGATTATGCAACTCCCGAATACCGGAGGAACACCTTGTGTGCTATCAAACGTCACAACGTAACTGGGTGATCATAAAGATGCTCTATAGGTGTCTCCGAAGGTGTTTGTTGGGTTGGCATAGATGAAGATTAGGATTTGTCACTCCGAGTATCGGAGAGGTATCTCTGGGCCCTCTCGGTAATGCACATCACTATAAGCCTTGCAAGCAAAGTGACAAAAGTGTTAGTTGCAGGATGATGCATTACAGAATGAGTAAAGAGACATGCCGGTAACGAGAATGAACTAGGTATGAGGATACCGATGATCGAATCTCGGGAAAGTAACATACTAATGACAAAGGGAATTACATATGTCTTCATTGCGGTTTGACCAATAAAGATCTTCATAGAATATGTAGGAACCAATATGAGCATCCAGGTTCCGCTATTGGTTATTGACCGGAGATGTGTCTCGGTCATGTCTACTTAGTTCTCGAACCCGTAGAGTCCGCATGCTTAACATTCGATGGCGATTTGTATTATGAGTTATGTGTTTTGGTGACCGAAGACTGTCCAGAGTGCCGGATGAGATCACGGACATGACGAGGAGTCTCGAAATGGTCGAGAGGTAAAGATTGATATATTGGACGATAGTATTTGGACAACGGAATGATTTCAGAATGTTTCGGATATTTATTGGAGTACCGAGGGCTTACCGGAATCCCCCGGGGAAGTAATGGGCCAACATGGGTCATAGGGGAGAGAGAGGGGAGCCCAAAAGGGGTAGCGCCCCCCATGGGTTGTCCGAATTGGACAAGGGGAAGGGGGCGCGACCCCCATTTCCTTTCCCCCTCTCCCTCTCCTTCCCTCTTTCCCCCTACATGAGAAAGAAAAAAGGGGTGCCGAAACCTACTAGGACTGGAGTCCTAGTAGGACCCCCCCCTATTGGAGCGACCCCTGGTGTCTGGCCTCCTCCTCTCCCTCCTTTATATACGTGGGCACGGCACCCCTTGGAGACACACCAATTATTACAAGCCGTGTGCGGCGCCCCTCTCCACCGTTTACTCCTCTGGCCATAGCGTCGTTGTGCTTAGGCGAAGCCCTACGCGGATCACATCACTATCACCGTCACCATGCTGTCGTGCTGACAAAACTTTCCGTCGACCCTCTGCTGGATCAAGAGTTCGAGGGACGTCATCGAGCTAAATGTGTGCTGAACTCGGAGGTGTCGTAGTCAGTACTTGATCAGTTGGATCGCGAAGATGTTCGACTACATCAACCACTGTAAGTGCATCTAGTGCCACCCCTAGTTGGTTTTGGAGTATTGACGACAAACCTAGTTGAGGGACTAATGTGTTTGTGAGAATTGCAGGATAACACAGGTAGAAGTCCCTCATTGATTTGGTTTTCCTACCAGAGATGACCCCTAAAAATGTAAGAAGACATTGAAGACAAAGGTGGTATGTGAAGACATTCACATTGAAGACTATGACATGAGAAGACATCGCGTGAAGACTTAGTTCTTTCGTCGTTCTTTTTCTTCTTTGTTGAGTCATAGGAACCACCGTACTGTTAAGTGGGGTCCAAGAGAACCAGTCAGAATGACTGAAGTGATGCTTAACCAAAATCCTATGTCTTCGAGTGAAGACTTTGAGAGCAAATCCTGTCCAAAGTTGGATAAGTCAGCTTTGCTTGTAGCCCAAGTAAAGTTGCCGTGTGTGTTTGAAATCTGACTGTTGGAACACGTGTCAGTTCCTTAGTGACCCAGGGTCATTTCAGACAAATCAGGCCGGGTTGCCTAGTGGCTATAAATAGCCCACCCCTACAACCATAAACGGTTGGTTGCTCAGAGTTAGAGTATGGCTTTTATCGTTTGAGAGCAACCCACCTCGAAGCCTTTGAGAGAGAATTCCTTGCAAGGATAAAGCCCTAAACACCCAGAGCCAAAGAGTGTTAGGCATCACTTAAGTCTTCCTGTCTGTGTGATCTAAAGACTTATTACACTTGAGGACTGTGAATCCTCCAGCTGGTTAGGCGTCGCGTTCTGAGCATCCAAGAGTCATTGTGGATCGCCGGTGAACGAAGTCTGTGAAGGTTTGGAAATCTACCTTGAAGACTTACCAGAGTGATTGGGCGAGGAGTGGGTGTCCTTAGCTCAAGGGGAATAAGGTGAAGACGAGGTCTTCTGAGTTGAATCTCAGCCTCCCTAACCAGACGTACAGTTGTCACAGCAACTGGAACTGGTCCAACAAATCATTGTCTTCAACGAGTCACTGGTTTCATCCTTCCCTTCCCTTTGCTTATTGTTGGTCCTTGTGAAGTCATTGTATGATTGCTTTATCTTTTGTCTTCACTGAGTGACTACTTGTTCTGATTGGCTTCACAATATCTTCCTACCTGATCTTTATTGCCTAGCTGCTATTAGTCATTATGCTTTCACTTTATTGAATACTTGACTATGGTTTGCCTAGTGTAGTCTACCTTCCGCTGTATGGTAATAGGTTTATTTCTATAGTTTGTCTTCGAAACTTCCATGTTTTGAAGACTTTCATAAAAATCGCCTATTCACCCCCCTCTACTCGATCACTAGCACTTTCAACCACATTAACCTAACGCTTCTACTTTTGGTCTACGAGGGTACGTGGACTCACTCTTCCCTTCTCGTTGCTAAGCATATCCTAGATAGAACTTGCGTGATCATAGGAATTTTTTGAAATTGCATGCTATGTTCCCCAATATGTAGCATCCAGCTTGTTACAAGTTGTTTTAGTGCATGTACTATGCGTGCGGACTAGCTCATACTTGTGCTAGTGAGCTGCATCTTTTCATCGTAGGCTAGCTAGCTGTTGTTTTGCACCCTATTACCATATAGGGCAGTAGATATTTTCTCATGCGGTGATGATATGGCTTGCTGAATGGCTATGTGCCTTACTCCTTGGGCGGTATGATCTATGTGTCATTTGACTGGTTAGAAACATATGCATGCGTAACGCCGTGGATGAACTCAGCTAGCTAGTAGATGAACCGAAGGGGCACCATCTCATCCATATCTACCCTTCGGAGCGTTCGAGAGTTACGGCTGCAGCAGTGCGGCGGGCAGGGCAATTATATGTTCACAAGGCGCTGGTTACTTTTAGCCAGTATATAAAGCGACCAGGTGTTGTAGCGTAGGACCATAGACACAGTAGTCAGAGTCACCTGCGGGGAGAAGAAGTTGGAGCTCGCTCTAGTGTGGTTCATAGCGACCGTGTGGTAGGCGGATACTACTGGTCAAGCAAGTAGCAGTTTCATTGTTCTTCCTCCATTGATGTGCTTTTTTCTGCGACTTGCACTCTGTCTTGATGATCTAGAGATATACTGCTGGTAGTATCTCTTTGCGACGTGGCGGGGGATGCAGAGGGTTGCGGGCTGGTTTCGTGGAAGGGCCGGAGCGTGACCGGATTGAAGGAAATATGCCCTAGAGGCAATAATAAAGTTGTTATTTTATATTTCCTTATATTATGATAAATGTTTATTATTCATGCTAGAATTGTATTAACCGGAAACTTGATACGTGTGTGGATACATAGACAAAACACCGTGTCCCTAGTAAGCCTCTACTAGACTAGCTTGTTAATCAAAGATGATTAAGTTTCCTAACCACTGACATGTGTTGCCATTTGATGAATGGGATCACATCATTAAGAGAATGATGTGATGGACAAGACCCATCCGTTAGCATAGAATATTGATCGTTCAGTTTTATTGCTATTGCTTTCTTCATGTCATATACATATTCCTTTGACTATGAGATTATGCTACTCCCGGATACCAGAGGAATGCCTTATGTGCTATCAAACGTCACAACATAACTGGGTGATTATAAATATGCTCTACAGGTATCTTCAAAGGTGTTTGTTGGGTCGGCATAGATCAAGATTAGGATTTGTCACTCCGAGTATCGGAGAGGTATCTCTGGGCCCTCTCGGTAATGCACATCATGATAAGCCTTAAAAGCAATGTGACTAATGAGTTAGTTGCGGGATGATACATTACGGAGTGAGTAAAGAGACTTGCCAGTAACGAGATTGAACTAGGTATGAAGATACCGACGATCGAATCTCAGGCAAGTAACATACTGATGACAAAGGGAATGACGTATGTTGTCATTACAGTTTGACCAATAAAGATCTTCGTAGAATATGTAGGAACCAATATGAGCATTGATATGTCTCCAACATATCTATAATTTTTTATTGTTCCATGCTATTATATATTCTGTTTTGGATGTTTAATCGACTTATTTATACAATATTATATTATTTTTGGGACTAACCTATTAACCGGAGGCCCATCCCAAATTGCTGTATTTTTGCCTATTTCAGTGTTTCGCAGAAAAAGAATATCAAACGGAGTCCAAATGGAATGAAATCTTCGGGATCGTGATTTTTGGAACAAACATGATCCAAGGACTTGGAGTGGACGTCAAGCAACCAACGAGGAAGCCACGAGGCAGGGGGGCGCGCCCTCCACCCTCGTGGCTCCACCGACCTGGTTCCTCCTCCTATATATACCTACGTACCCCCAAACCATCGGAGAGCATCATGAAAACCTAATTCCACCGCCGCAACCTTCTGTACCCAAGAGATCCCATCTTGGGGCCTTTTTCGGAGCTCCGCCGGAGGGGGCATCGATCACGGAGGGCCTCTACATCAACTCCATGGCCTCTCCGGTGATGTGTGAGTAGTTTACTTCAGACCTTCGGTTCCATAGCTAGTAGCTAGAAGGCTTCTTCTCTCTCTTTCGATCTCAATACAAAGTTCTCCTCGATCTTCTTGGAGATCTATTCGATGTAACTCTGTTTGCGGTGTGTTTGTCGAGATCCGATGAATTGTGGGTTTATGATCAAGATTGTCTATGAACAATATTTGAATCTTCTCTGAATTCTTTTATGTATGATTGGTTATCTTTGCAAGTCTCTTCAAATTATCAGTTTGGTTTGGCCTACTAGATTGATCTTTCTTGCAATGGGAGAAGTGCTTAGCTTTGGGTTCCATCTTGCGGTGCTCGATCCTAGTGACAGTAGGGGAAACGACACGTGTTGTATTATTGCCATCGAGGATAAAAAGATGGGGTTTATATCATATTGCATGAGTTTATCCCACTACATCATGTCATCTTGCTTAAAGCATTACTCCGTTCTTACGAACTTAATACTCTAGATGCATCCTGGATAGCAGTCGTTGTGTGGAGTAATAGTAGTAGATGCAGGCAGGAGTCGGTCTACTTGTCACGGACGCGATGCCTATATACATGATCATACCTAGATATTCTCATAACTATGCTCAATTCTATCAATTGCTCGACAGTAATTTGTTCACCCACCGTAATACTTATGCTATCTTGAGAGAAGCCACTAGTGAAACCTATGGCCCCTGGGTCTATTTTCCATCATACAAGTTTCCAATCTATTTTATTTTGCAATCTTTACTTTCAATTTATATCATAAAAATACCAAAAATATTTATCTTATTATTATTATCTCTATCAGATCTCACTCTTGCAAGTGGCCGTGAAGGGATTAACAACCCCTTTATCGCGTTGGTTGCGAGGTTCTTATTTGTTTGTGTAGGTACGAGGTGACTCGCGCGTGGTTTCCTAATGGATTGATACCTTGGTTCTCAAAAACTGAGGGAAATACTTACGCTAATTTGCTGCATCACCCTTTCCTCTTCAAGGGAAAACCAACGCATGCTCAAGAGGTAGCAAGAAGGATTTCTGCCACCGTTGCCCGGGAGATCTATGCCAAGTCAAGACATACCAAGTACCCATCACAACTCTTACCCTTCGCATTACATTATTTGCCATTTGCCTCTCGTTTTCCTCTCCCCCACTTCACCCTTGCTGTTTTATTCGCCCTCTTTTCCTTTTGCCCTCTCTTTCCATTTGCTTTTTCTTCGCTTGTTTGATTGTGTGTTGGATTGCTTGCTGGTCACGATGTCTCAAGATAATACTAACTTGTGTGACTTTGCCAATACCAACAATAATGATTTTATTAGCCCTCCGATTGCTCCTCTTACCGATGCTGAATCTCGTGAAATCAATACTGCTTTGCTGAATCTTGTCATGAAAGATCCGTTTTCTGGCCTTCCTAGTGAAGATGTCGCTACCCATCTAAACAACTTTGTTGATTTGTGTGATATGCAAAAGAATAAAGATGTGGATAATGACATTGTTAAACTTAAGCTATTTCCATTTTCGCTTAGAGATCGTGCTAAAGCTTGGTTTTCGTCTTTGCCTAAAAATAGTATTGGTTCATGGAATAAGTGCAAAGATGCTTTCATCTCTAAGTATTTTCCTCCCGCTAAGATCATCTCTCTTAGAAACGATATTATGAATTTTAAGCAACTTGATCATGAGCATGTTGCACAATCTTGGGAGAGGATGCAATTAATGATACGTAATTGCCCTACACATGGTTCGAATTTATGGATGATTATACAAAAGTTTTTATGCCAGATTGAATTTTGCTTCTAGAAATCTTTTAGATTTGGCCGCGGGAGGCACTTTTATGGAAATCACTTTAGGAGAAGCTACCAAATTCCTAGATAATATTATGGTTAATTATTCTCAATGGCACACTAAAATATCTACTAGTAAAAAGGTGCATGCAATTGAAGAGATTAATGTTTTGAGTGGAAAGATGGATGAACTTATGAAATTGTTTGCTAATAAGAGTACTCCTACTGATCCCAATGATATGCATTTTTCTACTTTAATTGAGAATAATAATGAATCTATGGATGTGAATTTTGCATGTAGGAACAATTTTGGTAACAATGCGTATAGAGGTAATTTTAATTCTAGGCCGTTTCCTAGTAATTCCTCTAATAGTTATGGTAATTCCTACAACAATTCTTATGGAAATTATAATAAGATGCCCTCTGATTTTGAATCTAGTATTAAAGAATTTATTAGTTCACAAAAGAGTCTCAATGCTTTGATTGAAGAAAAAATGCTTAAGATTGATGAGTTGGCTAGGAATGTGGATATAATTTCTCTTGATGTTGATTCTTTGAAACTTAGATCTATTGCACCTAAGCATGATATCAATGAATCTCTCAAAGCCATGAGAATTTCCATTGATGAGTGCAAAGAAAGAACCGCTAGGATGCGTGCAAAAAAGGCTGGCTTTGTGAAAGCGTGTTCTTCTAGTTTTCATGATAATAAGGATGAAGATCTAAAAGTGATTGATGTGTCCCCTATTAAATCTTTGTTTTGCAGTATGAATCCTGATGATGATGGGACTGGATATGAGTCAACTTTAGTTAGAAGGCATCCCAAAAATTCGGAGTTTTTAGATCTTGATGCAAAAATTGGTAAAAGTGGGATTGAAGAGGTTAAAACTTTAGATAGCAACGAAACCACTATCTTGGATTTCAAGGAATTTAGTTTTGATAATTTCTCTTTGATAGATTGTATTTCCTTATTGCAATCCATGCTAAATTCTCCTCATGCTTATAGTCAAAATAAAGCTTTTACTAAACATGTCGTTGATGCTTTAATGCAATCTTACGAAGAAAAACTTGAGTTGAAAGTTTCTATCCCTAGAAAACTTTATGATGAGTGGGAACCTAAAATTAAAATAAAAATTAAAGATCATGAATGCTATGCTTTGTGTGATTTGGGTGCTAGTGTTTCCACGATCCCAAAAACTTTGCGTGATTTGCTAAGTTTCCGTGAATTTGATGATTGTTCTTTAAACTTGCAGCTTGCGGATTACACTATTAAGAAACCTATGGGAAGAATTAATGATGTTCTTATTGTTGCAAATAGGAATTATGTGCCCGTAGATTTCATTGTTCTTGATATAGATTGCAATCCTTCATGTCCTATTATTCTTGGTAGACCTTTTCTTAGAACGATTGGTGCAATTATTGATATGAAGGAAGGGAATATTAGATTCCAATTTCCGTTAAGGAAAGACATGGAACACTTCCCTAGAAATAAAATAAAATTACCATATGAATCTATTATGAGAGCCACTTATGGATTGCCTACCAAAGATGGCAATACCTAGATCTATGCTCGCTTTTATGCCTACCTAGGGGCGTTAAACGGTAGCGCTTGTTGGGAGGCAACCCAATTTTCTTTTTATTCCTTGCTTTTTATTCCTGTTTAGTAATAAATAATTTATCTAGCCTCTATTTTGGTTGTGTTTTTTGTGTTTAATTAGTGTTTGTGCCAAGTAAAACCTTTGGGAAGACTTGGGGAAAGTCTTTGCGATCTTGCTGTAAAAAACAGAAACTTTAGCACTCACGAGATTAGCTACAACTTTTTACTAGAGAGTGATATTTAGTTAATTATTTTTTAAGATGATTAATAGATAAATTCCTCACGTCCAGAAATTTATTTTAGAATTTTTGGGGTTCCAGAAGTATGCGTTTGATACAGATTATTACAGACTGTTCTGTTTTTGACAGATTCTGTTTTTCGTGTGTTGTTTTCTTATTTTGAAAAATCTATGGCTAGTAATGGAGTTTATAAACCATAGAAAAGTTGGAATACATTAGTTTAACACAAATATAAATAAATAATGAGTTAATTACTGTACCTTGAAGTGGTGTTTTGTTTTCTTTCGCTAACGGAGCTCACGAGATTTTCTGTTAAGTTTTGTGTTGTGAAGTTTTCAAGTTTTGGGTAAAGATTTGATGGATTATGGAACAAGGAGTGGCAAGAGCCTAAGCTTGGGGATGCCCAAGGCACCCCAAGGTAAAATCCAAGGACAGCAAAAGGCTTAAGCTTGGGGATGCCCCGGAAGGCATCCCCTCTTTTGTCTTCGTTCATCTGTAAGTTTACTTGGAGCTATATTTTTATTCACCACATGATATGTGTTTTGCTTGGAGCCTCTTGTATGATTTGAGTCTTTGATTTTTATTTTACCAAAATCATCCTTGGTGTACACATCTTTTGAGAGAAACACACATGAATCGGAATTTGTTAGAATACTCTATGTGCTTCACTTATATCTTTTGAGCTATATAGTTTTTGCTCTAGTGCTTTACTTATATATTTTAGAGCACGGTGGTGGTTCTATTTTATAGAAAGTATTGATCTCTCATGCTTCACTTATATTATTTTGAGAGTCCTTTAGAACAGCATGGTAAGTTTCTTTTAGGCATAATAAAAACTTTCATATAAGTGCATTGAATACTATGAGAAGTTTGATACTTGATAATTGTTTTGAGATATGGAGATGGTGATATTAGAGTCATTCTAGTTGAGTAGTTGTGAATTTGAGAAATACTTGTGTTGAAGTTTGTGATTCCCGTAGCATGCACGTATGGTGAACCGTCATGTGATGAAGTCGGAGCATGATTTTTTTATTGATTGTCTTCCTTAAGAGTGGTGGTCGGGGACGAGCGATGGTCTTTTCCTACCAATCTATCCCCCTAGGAGCATGCGCGTAGTGCTAGGTTTTTGATGCCTTTTAGATTTTTGCAATAAGTATGTGAGTTCTTTATGACTAATGTTGAGTCCATGGATTATATGAATTCTCACCCTTCCACATTTGCTAGCCTCTCTATTACCGTGCACTTTTCGCCGGTATCGTACACCCACCATGTACCTTCCTAAAAAGAGCCACCATACCTACCTATTATGGCATTTTCATAGCCATTCCGAGATATATTGCCATGCAACTTTCCACCGTTCCGTTTGTTATGACACGCTTCATCATTGTCATATTGCCATGCATGATCATGTAGTTGACATCATATTTGTGGCAAAGCCACCGTTCATAATTTTTTTCATACATGTCACTCTTGATTCATTGCATATATCGGTACACCGCCGGAGGCATTCACATAGAGTCATATTTTGTTCTAAGTATCGAGTTGTAATTCTTGATTTGTAAGTAAAAAGAAGTGTGATGATCATCATTATTGGAGCATTGTCCTAGTGAGGAAAGGATGATGGAGACTATGATTCCCCCACAAGTCGGGATGAGACTCCAGACGAAAAAAAGAAAAAAAGAGGCCCAAATAAAAAAATGAAATGAGAGAAAAAGAGAGAAGGGACAATGTTACTATCCTTTTTCCACACTTGTGCTTCAAAGTAGCACTATGATCTTCATGATAGAGAGTCTCCTATGTTGTCACTTTCATAAACTAGTGGGAATATTACATTATAGAACCTGGCTTGTATATTCCAATGATGGGCTTCCTCAAATTTTCCTAGGTCTTCGTGAGCAAAAAACTTGGATGCACACCCACTTAGTTTCTTTTGTTGATCTTTCATACACTTATAGCTCTAGTGCATCCGTTGCATGGTAATCCCTACTCACACACATTGATATCTATTGATGGGCATCTCCATAGCCCGTTGATACGCCTAGTTGATGTCAGACTATCTTCTCCTTTTTGTCTTCTCCACAACCACCATTCTATTCCACCTATAGTGCTATGTACATGGCTCACGCTCATGTATTGCGTGAAAGTTGAAAATTTTTGAGAACATCAAAAGTATGAAACAATTCCTTGGCTTGTCATCGGGGTTGTGCATGATTTAATATTTTGTGTGATGAAGATAGAGCATAGCTAGATTATATGATTTTGTAGGGATAACTTTCTTTGGCCATGTTATTTTGAGAAGACATGATTGCTTAGTTAGTATGCTTGAAGTATTGTTATTTTTATGTCAATATTAAAATTTTATCTTGAATCTTTCGGATCTAATCATTCATGCCACAATAAAGAAAATTATGTTGAGAAATATGTTAGGAAGCATTCCACGTCAAAAATTCTGTTTTTATCATTTACCTACTCGAGGACGAGCGGGAATTAAGCCTGGGGATGCTTGATATGTCTCCAACGTATCTATAATTTTTGATTGTTCCATGCTATTATATATTCTGTTTCGGATGTTTAATGGGCTTATTTATAAACTTTTATATTATTTTTGGGACTCACCTATTAACCGGAGGCCCAGCCTAAATTGTTGTTTTTTTGCCTATTTCAGCGTTTCACAGAAAAAGAATATCAAACGGAGTCCAAACGGAATGAAACCTTCGGGAGCGTGATTTTTGGAACAAACGTGATCCAGAGGACTTGGAGTGGACGTCAAGCAACCAACAAGGAAGCCAAAAGGCAGGGGGCGCGCCTACCTGTTGGGGAACGTTGCAGAAAACAAAAATTTTCCTACGGTTTCACCAAGATCCATCTATGAGTTCATCTAGCAACGAGTGATCGGATTGCATCTACATACCTTTGTAGATCACGCGCGGAAGCGTTCAAAGAACGGGGATGAGGAAGTCGTACTCGACGTGATCCAAATCACTGGAGATCCTAGTGCCGAACGGACGGCACCTTCGTGTTCAACACACGTACGGTCAGCGTGACGTCTCCTCCTTCTTGATCCAGCAAGGGGGGAGGAGAGGTTGATGAAGATCCAGCAGCACGACGGCGTGGTGGTGGATGCAGGGCGTAACCGCAGCAGGGCTTCGCCGTTATACGGCGAGAGGGAGAGGTGTAGCAGGGGAGAGGGAGGCGCCAAGACTCAAGGGTGTAGTGCCCCTCCCCCCCTTTATATAGCCCCCGTAGGGGGTGCGCCGGCCCT
>NC_041388.1:313003042-313012695 GCF_002162155.2 Triticum dicoccoides | reverse complement strand
TGGGCCAAGGGGGGCGCACCAGCCCACTATGGGTTGGTTCCCCTCCCCACTTTGGCCCATGGGGCCCTTCGGGATGGGTGGCCCCACCCGGTGGACCCCCGGGACCCTTCCGATGGTCCCGGTACAATACGGGTGACCCCGAAACTCTCCCGATGGCCGAAACTGCACTTCCTATATATAATTCTTCACCTCCGGACCATTCCGGAACTCCTCGTGACGTCCAGGATCTCATCCGGGACTCCGAACAACTTTCGGGTTACTACATATTCATATCTCTACAACCCTAGCGTCACTGAACCTTAAGTGTGTAGACCCTACGGGTTTGGGAGACATGTAGACATGACCGAGACGGCTCTCCGGTCAATAACCACCAGTGGGATCTGGATACCCATGTTGGCTCCCACATGCTCCTCGATGATCTCATCGGATGAACCACGATGTCGAGGATTCAAGCAACCCCGTATTCAATTCCCTTTGTCAATCGGTACGTTACTTGCCCGATATTCGATCGTCGGTATCCCAATACCTCGTTCAATCTCATTACCGGCAAGTCACTTTACTCGTACCGTAATGCATGATCCCGTGATCAGACAATTGGTCACTTTGAGCTCATTATGATGATGCATTACCGAGTGGGCCCAGAGATACCTCTCCGTCATACGGAGTGACAAATCCCAGTCTTGATCCGTGTCAACCCAATAGACACTTTCGGAGATACCCGTAGTATACCTTTATAGTCACCTAGTTACGTTGTGACGTTTGGTACACCCAGAGCACCCCTACGGTATCCGGGAGTTACACGATCTCATGGTCTAAGGAAAAGATACTTGACATTGGAAAAACTCTAGCAAACGAACTATACGATCTTGTGCTATGTTTAGGATTGGGTCTTGTCCATCACATCATTCTCCTAATGATGTGATCCCGTTATCAATGACATCCCCATGTCCATAGCCAGGAAACCATGACTATCTGTTGATTAACGAGCTAGTCAACTAGAGGCTCACTAGGGACACATTGTGGTCTATGTATTCACACATGTATTACGATTTCCGGATAATACAATTAAAGCATGAATAATAGACAATTATCATGAACAAGGAGATATAATAATCATTTTATTATTGCCTCTAGGGCATATTTCCAACAGTCTCCCACTTGCACTAGAGTCAATCATCTAGTTACATTGTGATGAATCGAACACCCATGGAATTCTGGTGTTGATCATGTTTTGCTCTAGGGAGAGGTTTAGTCAACGAATCTGCTACATTCAGGTCCGTATGTACTTTACAAATCTCTATGTCTCCATTTTGAACACTTTCACGAATGGAGTTGAAGCGATGCTTGATATGCCTGGTCTTCCTGTGAAACCTGGGCTCCTTGGCAAGGGCAATAGCTCCAGTGTTGTCACAGAAGAGAGTCATCGGGCCCGATGCATTGGGTATGACTCCTAGGTCGGTAATGAACTCCTTCACCCAGACTGCTTCATGTGCTGCCTCCGAGGCTGCCATGTAGATCCCGCCACAACGCTTTGCTTGCAACTGCACTAGCTTACTGCCCCACCATTCAAAATATACATGTATCCGGTTTGTGACTTAGAGTCATCCAGATCTGTGTCGAAGCTAGCGTCGATGTAACCCTTTACGACAAGCTCTTCGTCACCTCCATAAACAAGAAACATTTCCTTAGTCCTTTTCAGGTACTTCAGGATATTCTTGACCGCTGTCCAGTGTTCCTTGCCGGGATTACTTTGGTACCCACCTACCAAACTTACGGCATAGGCATACATAATAGAACCTATGGCTGAGGCATAGGGGATGACACTCATATCTTCTATATCTTCTGCCGTGGTCGGACATTGAGCTGAGCTCAATTTCACACCTTGCAACACAGGCAAGAACCCCTTCTTAGACTGATCCATATTGAACTTCTTCAATATCTTATCAAGGTATGTGCTTTGTGAAAGACCTATGAGGCGTCTTGATCTATCTCTATAGATCTTGATGCCTAATATATAAGCAGCTTATCCAAGGTCCTTCATTGAAAAACTCTTATTCAAGTAGGCCTTAATGCTGTCCAAAAGCTCTATATCATTTCCCATCAAAAGTATGTCATCTACATATAATATGAGAAATGCTACAGAGCTCCCACTCACTTTCTTGTAAACGCAGGCTTCTCCATAAGTCTGCATAAACCCAAATGCTTTGATCATCTCATCAAAGCGAATGTTCCAACTCCGAGATGCTTGCACCAGCCCATAAATCGAGCGTTGGAGCTTGCACACCTTGTCAGCATTCTTAGGATCGACAAAACCTTCCGGCTGCATCATATACAGTTCTTCCTTAAGATAACCGTTAAGGAATGCCGTTTTGACGTCCATTTGCCATATTTCATAATCATAGTATGCGGCAATTGCTAACATGATTCGGACGGACTTCAGCTTTTCTACTGGAGAGAATGTCTCATCGTAGTCAACCCCTTGAACTTGTCGATAACCCTTAGCAACAAGCCTAGCTTTATAGATGGTCACATTACCATCCGCGTCTGTCTTCTTCTTAAAGATCCATTTATTTTCTATGGCTCGCCGATCATCGGGCAAGTCAGTCAAAGTCCATACTTCGTTTTCATACATGGATCCTATCTCGGATTTCATGGCTTCCAGCCATTTGTCGAAATCAGGGCCCGCCATCGCTTCTTCATAGTTCGAAGGTTCACCGTTGTCTAACAACATGATTTCCAAGACAGGGTTGCCGTACCACTCTGGTGCGGAACGTGTCCTTGTGGACCTTCGAAGTTCAATAGGAGCTTGATCAGAAGTATCTTGATCATCATCATTAACTTCCTCTCTAATTGGTGCAGGCACCACAGGAACATTTTCCTGAGTTGCGCCACTTTCCGGTTCAAGAGGTAATACTTCATCAAGTTCTACTTTCCTCCCAGTTACTTCTTTCGAGAGAAACTCCTTCTCTAGAAAGGATCCATTCTTGGCAACAAAGATCTTGCCTTCGGATCTGAGGTAGAAGGTATACCCAATAGTTTCTTTAGGGTATCCTATGAAGACGCATTTTTCCGACTTGGGTTTGAGCTTTTCAGGTTGAAGTTTCTTGACATAAGCATCGCATCCCCAAACTTTTAGAAACGACAGCTTAGGCTTCTTCTCAAACCATAATTCATACGGTGTTGTCTCAACGGATTTTGACGGAGCCCTATTTAAAGTGAATGCGGCAGTCTCTAAAGCATAACCCCAAAATGACAGCGGTAAATCGGTAAGAGACATCATAGATCGCACCATATCCAATAGAGTGCGATTACGACATTCGGACACACCATTACGCTGAGGTGTTCCAGGCGGCGTGAGTTGTGAAACTATTCCACATTTTCTTAAGTGTGTACCAAATTCGTGACTCAAGTATTCTCCTCCACAATCTGATCGCAAAAACTTGATTTTTCTGTCACGTTGATTCTCAACCTCACTCTGAAATTCCTTGAACTTTTCAAAGGTTTCAGACTTGTGTTTCATTAAGTAGATATACCCATATCTACTCAAGTCATCAGTGAGGGTGAGAACATAACGATAGCCACCACGAGCCTCAACACTCATTGGTCCGCACACATCAGTATGTATGATTTCCAATAGGTTGGTTGCTCGCTCCATTGTTCCTGAGAATGGAGTCTTGGTCATCTTACCCATGAGGCATGGTTCGCACATGTCAAATGATTCGTAATCAAGAGACTCTAAAAGTCCATCTGCATGGAGCTTCTTCATGCGTTTGACACCTATGTGACCAAGGCGGCAGTGCCACAAGTATGTGGGACTATCATTATCAACCTTACATCTTTTGGTATTCACACTATGAATACGTGTAGCATTACGCTCGAGATTCATTATGAATAAACCATTCACCATAGGAGCATGACTATAAAACATATCTCTCATATAAATAGAACAACCATTATTCTCGGATTTAAATGAGTAGCCATCTCGTATTAAACGAGATCCTGATACAATGTTCATGCTCAAACTTGGCACTAAATAACAATTGTTGAGGTTCAAAACTAATCCCGTAGGTAAATGTAGAGGCAGCATGCCGACGGCGATCACATCGACCTTGGAACCATTCTCGACGCGCATCGTCACCTCGTCCTTCGCTAGTCTCCGTTTATTCCGCAGCTCCTGCTTTGAGTTACAAATATGAGCAACTGCACCGGTATCAAATACCCAGGAGCTACTATGAGTGCTGGTAAGGTACACATCAATTACATGTATATCACATATATCTTTCGTTTTGCCGGCCTTCTTGTCCGCTAAGTATTTGGGACAGTTCCGCTTCCAGTGACCACTTCCCTTGCAATAAAAACACTCAGTCTCGGGCTTGGGTCCATTCTTTGGCTTCTTCCCGGCAGCTTGCTTACCGGGCACGGCAACTCCCTTGCCGTCCTTCTTGAAGTTCTTCTTACCCTTGCCTTTCTTGAACTTAGTGGTTTTATTCACCATCAACACTTGATGGTCCTTTTTGACTTCTACCTCTGCTGATTTCAGCATTGCAAATACCTCAGGAATGGTCTTTTCCATCCCCTGCATATTTAAGTTCATCACAAAGCTCTTGTAGCTCGGTGGAAGCGACTGAAGGATTCTGTCAATGACCGCGTCATCCGGGAGATTAACTCCCAGCTGAGTTAGGCGGTTATGTAATCCAGACATAGTGAGTATGTGCTCATTGACAGAACTATTTTCCTCCATCTTACAGCTGAAGAACTTGTCGGAGACTTCATATCTCTCGACCCGGGCATGAGCTTGGAAAACCATTTTCAGCTCTTCGAACATCTCATATGCTCTGTGTCGCTCAAAATGCTTTTGGAGCCCCGGTTCTAAGTTGTAAAGCATGCCGCACTGAACAAGGGAGTAATCATCAGCACGTGTCTGCCAAGCGTTCATAACGTCTTGGTTCTGTGGGACGGGTGCGCCACCTAGCGGTGCTTGTAGGACATATTCTTTCTTGGCAGCTATGAGGATGATCCTCAGGTTCCAGACCCAGTCCGTATAGTTGCTACCATCGTCTTTCAGCTTGGTTTTCTCTAGGAACGCGTTGAAGTTGAGGACAACGTTGGCCATTTGATCTACGAGACATATTGTAAAGATTTTAGACTAAGTTCATGATAATTAAGTTCATCTAATCAAATTATATAATGAACTCCCACTTAGATAGACATCCCTCCAGTCATCTAAGTATAACATGATCCGAGTTAACTAGGCCGCGTCCGATCATCACGTGAGACGGACTAGTCAACATCGGTGAACATCTTCACGTTGATCGTATCTTCTATACGACTCATGCTCGACCTTTCAGTGTTCTGTGTTCCGCGGCCATGTCTGTACATGCTAGGCTCGTCAAGTCAACCTAAGTGTTTGCATGTGTAAATCTGTCTTACACCCGTTGTATGTGAACGTTGGAATCTATCACACCCGATCATCACGTGGTGCTTCGAAACAACAAACTGTCGCAACGGTGCACAGTTAGGGGGAACACTTTCTTGAAATTATTATGAGGGATCATCTTATTTACTACCACCGTTCTAAGTAAACAAGATGCAAAAACATGATAAACATCACATGCAATCAAATAATAATAGTGACATGATATGGCCAATATCACATAGCTCCTTTGATCTCCATCTTGGGGCTCCATGATCATCTTGTCACCAGCATGACACCATGATCTCCATCATCATGATCTCCATCATCGTGTCTCCATGAAGTTGCTCGCCAACTATTACTTCTACTACTATGGCTAACACGTTTAGCAATAAAGTAAAGTAATTTACATGGCGTTTCTCAATGACACGCAGGTCATACAAAAAATAAAGACAACTCCTATGGCTCCTACTGGTTGTCATACTCATCAACATGCAAGTCGTGATTCCTATTACAAGAACATGATCTCATACATCACATACATATCATTCATCATTCATCACAACTTTGGCCATATCACATCACAAAGCACTTGCTGCAAAAACAAGTTAGACGTCCTCTAATTGTTGTTACAAGTTTTATGTGGCTGCAAAAGGGTTCTAGCAAGAACGTTTTCTTACCTACGTAATAGCCACAACGTGATTTGTCAACTTCTATTTACCCTTCATAAGGACCCTTTTCATCGAATCCGCTCCAACTAAAGTGGGAGAGACAGACACCCGCTAGCCACCTTATGCAACTAGTGCATGTCAGTCGGTGGAACCAGTCTCATGTAAGCGTACGTGTAAGGTTGGTCCGGGCCGCTTCATCCCACAATACCGCTGAAGCAAGATAAGACTAGTAGCGGCAAGAAAGTTGACAACATCTACGCCCACAACAAATTGTGTTCTACTCGTGCAAAGAGGACTACGCACAGACCTAGCTCATGATGCCACTGTTGGGGAACGTTGCAGAAAACAAAAATTTTCCTACGGTTTCACCAAGATCCATCTATGAGTTCATCTAGCAACGAGTGATCGGATTGCATCTACATACCTTTGTAGATCACGCGCGGAAGCGTTCAAAGAACTGGGATGAGGAAGTCGTACTCGACGTGATCCAAATCACCGGAGATCCTAGCACTGAACGGACGGCACCTCCGTGTTCAACACACGTACGGTCAGCGTGACGTCTCCTCCTTCTTGATCCAGCAAGGGGGGAGGAGAGGTTGATGAAGATCCAGCAGCACGACAGCGTGGTGGTGGATGCAGGGCGTCACCGCAGCAGGGCTTCGCCGTTATACTGCGAGAGGGAGAGGTGTAGCAGGGGAGAGGGAGGCGCCAAGACTCAAGAGTGTAGTGCCCCTCCCCCCTTTATATAGGCCCCCTAGGGGGTGCGCCGGCCCTAGGAGATGCGAACTCCTAGGGGGGCGGCGGCCAAGGGGTGGAGTCCCCCCCAAGCCAGGTGGGGCGCCCCCCCACCCTAGGGTTCCCAACCCTAGGCGCATGGGGTGGGCCAAGGGGGCGCACCAGCCCACTATGGGCTGGTTCCCCTCCCCACTTTGGCCCATGGGGCCCTCCGGGATGGGTGGCCCCACCCGGTGGACCCCCGGGCCCCTTCCGGTGGTCCTGGTACAATACCGGTGACCCCGAAACTCTCCCGATGGCCGAAACTGCACTTCCTATATATAATTCTTCACCTCCGGACCATTGCGGAACTCCTCGTGACGTCCAGGATCTCATCCGGGACTCCGAACAACTTTCGGGTTACTGCATATTCATATCTCTACAACCCTAGCGTCACCGAACCTTAAGTGTGTAGACCCTACGGGTTCGGGAGACATGTAGACATGACCGAGACGGCTCTCCGGTCAATAACCAACAGCGGGATCTGGATACCCATGTTGGCTCCCACATGCTCCTCGATGATCTCATCAGATGAACCACGATGTCGAGGATTCAAGCAACCCCGTATTCAATTCCCTTTGTCAATCGGTACGTTACTTGCCCGAGATTCGATCGTCGGTATCCCAGTACCTTGTTCAATCTCGTTACTGGCAAGTCACTTTACTCGTACCATAATGCATGATCCCGTGACCAGACACTTGGTCACTTTGAGCTCATTATGATGATGCATTACCGAGTGGGCCCAGAGATACCTCTCCGTCATACGGAGTGACAAATCCCAGTCTTGATCCGTGTCAACCCAACAGACACTTTCGGAGATACCCGTAGTATACCTTTATAGTCACCCAGTTATGTTGTGACGTTTGGTACACCCAGAGCACCCCTACAGTATCCGGGAGTTACACGATCTCATGGTCTAAGGAAAAGATACTTGACATTGGAAAAACTCTAGCAAACGAACTATACGATCTTGTGCTATGTTTAGGATTGGGTCTTGTGCATCACATCATTCTCCTAATGATGTGATCCCGTTATCAATGACATCCCCATGTCCATAGCCAGGAAACCATGACTATCTGTTGATTAACGAGCTAGTCAATTAGAGGCTCACTAGGGACACATTGTGGTCTATGTATTCACACATGTATTACGATTTCCGGATAATACAATTAAAGCATGAATAATAGACAATTATCATGAACAAGGAAATATAATAATCATTTTATTATTGCCTCTAGGGCATATTTCTAACACTACCCCCCTGGGCGCACCCTCCACCCTCGTGGGCCCCTCATGGCTCCACCGACCTACTTCTTCCTCCTATATATACCTATGTACCCCCATACCATTGGAGAGCACTACGAAAACCTAATTCCATCGCCGCAACCTTCTGTACCCAAGAGATCCCATCTTGGAGCCTTTTCCGGAGCTCCGCCGGAGGGGGCATCGATCACGGAGGGCCTCTACATCAACTCCATGGCCTCTCCGGTGATGTGTGAGTAGTTTACTTGAGACCTTTGGGTCCATAGCTACTAGCTAGATGGCTTCTTCTCTCTCTTTGGATCTCAATACAAAGTTCTCCTCGATCTTCTTGGAGATCTAATCGATGTAACTCTTTTTGCGGTGTGTTTGTCGAGATCCGATGAATTGTGGGTTTATGATCAAGATTATCTATGAACAATATTTGAATCTTCTCTGAATTCTTTTATGTATGATTGGTTATTTTTGCAAGTCCATTCGAATTATCAGTTTGGTTTGGCCTACTAGATTGATCTTTCTTGCAATGGGTGAAGTGCTTAGCTTTGGGTTCAATCTTGCGGTGCTCGATCCCAGTGATAGTAGGGGAAACGACACGTATTGTATTGTTGCCATCGAGGATAAAAAGATGGGGTTTATATCATATTTCATGAGTTTATCCCTCTACATGATGTCATCTTGCTTAAAGCGTTACTCCATTCTTATGAACTTAATACTCTAGATGCATGCTGGATAGCGGTCAATGTGTGGAGTAATAGTAGTAGATGCAGGCAGGAGTGGGTCTACTTGTCACGGACGTGATGCCTATATACATGATCATGCCTAGATATTCTCATAATTATGCTCAATTCTATCAATTGCTCGACGGTAATTTGTTCACGCACCATAATACTTATGCTACTTGAGAGAAGCCACTTGTGAAACCTATGGCCCCCGGGTCTATTTTCTATCATACAAGTTTGCAATATATTTTACTTTGCAATCTTTACTTTCAATTTATATCATAAAAATACCAAAAATATTTATCTTTGTTATTATCTCTATCAAATCTCACTCTTGAAAGTGGCCGTGAAGGGATTGACAACTCCTTTATCGCATTGGTTGCGAGGTTGTTATTTGTTTGTGTAGGTACCTGGTGACTCGCGCGTGGTCTCGTACTGGATTGATACCTTGGTTCTCAAAAACCGAGGGAAATACTTACGCTGCTTTGCTGCATCACCCTTTCTTCTTCAAGGGAAAACCAACGCATGCTCAAGAGGTAACAAGCATCCAGGTTCCGCTATTGGTTATTGACCGGAGAGGTGTCTCGGTCATGTCTACATAGTTCTCAAACCCATAGGGTCCACACGCTTAATGTTCGATGACGATTTGTATTATGTGTTATGTGGTTTGGTGACCGAAGATTGTTAAGAGTCCCGAATGAGATCACGGACATGACGAGGAGTCTCGAAATGGTCTATAGGTAAAGATTGATATATTGGATGATAGTATTCGGACACCGGAAGTGTTTCAGAATGTATCAGGTACATATCGGAGTA
>NC_041388.1:312996562-313002874 GCF_002162155.2 Triticum dicoccoides | reverse complement strand
CCGGGGGAAGATATGGGCCATAGGGGCCATAGGAGGGAGGCAGGCCAGCCCACAAGGGGTGGCGCGCCCCCCAAGGGAGGAGTCCGAATTGGACTAGGGGAGGGGGCGGCGCCCCCCCCCCTTTCCTTCTCCTCCTCCTCCCTCTCCTTCCCCTTTGCCCCTTCGATAAAAGGAAGGGGGCAGCGAATTGGAGTAGGAACCCAAGTGGGACTGCTCCCACTTGGGGCACGCCTAGGCCGGTCTCCTCCCCTCTCCCTCCTTTATATACGGGGGTGGGTGTGACAGCCTGGATTTGCCTTCTCTCTTTCTCCAGACTTTCATTTGCACTTGCTTTGGATTTGGAGTTTTGAATCAATTCAAATGGACTTGACACTTGGGCCTACCCTTGATTTTCACCCAAGTGACCCATCCACCTCTAACTCACCTTTCCTTCTCTGAAAAACTCCAACAAAAGCCCAAGGAATATTTTTCATAAAAGAAAAATATTCATTTTCTTCCCTGAAAATCACTTCAGAGAAGTATGCTCCAAAGCAACCCCTAGATTTCTTGCTCCAAAAATCCTGAATAAATTCACAAATATTCTTTGAACCCTAGGGCACCTTCCTAAGCAAAAATATTGCATAAATTTTTGTAACATTTTTGCTACAGAAAATCATTTCTGTTTTGGACAAAATGATCACTGTGCACAACAAGTATATTTTTGCTTGATCTTTTGGGGCTGATCTTTTCTGAGCTTGATTACCCTCCTAAGAGATTGGTAAACCCCAAAGCACAGCCTTTAGTTCTCACTAAAATTTTCTTAGTGAAGCTCACAAGTTTCTGTCCAGAAACTTGCCAGGAAGAAAGCCACTCCCACAGTTCACCTGTGACCCAGCCAACCGTGCAAAACAACCAAATCCACTAAGGACTAACTGCCAGACATGTTGTTTGCGCTTAGCTCAGCCTGATGCCAAAGTTCACGCGTGACCATGAGCATCCAAGGGGGTTGGCATGCCTCCGACGTGCTCTGTAGTGCGCTAGCGTCTCTGTTTCACACGTGCTCGCTGCCCCGGCCGCCACACCTTGCCAAACCGCGCCCCCATCCTCGTTTGCACCTCCATAACTCCACCCTGGTGCTCACCGACGCCGGAGCTCGCCGCAGAGAGCACGGGCACGACGCGGCCAAGGCAACAGTGCGCCTGTGCCCCTATGCTCGCCGCAGCTCGTCTACAGCCCCCGTGTGATCTCCGGCGTCCTCTCCCCCTCTCACTGACGCCATTCTTCACCGGGCGACACTCCAGAGAGCTCCGGCGAGCTCTTGGTACGTCTCCAATGTATCTATAATTTTTGATTGTTCCATGCTATTATATTATCTGTTTTGGATGTTTAATGGGCTTTAATATAACTTTTTATATTATTTTTGGGACTAACCTATTAATCGAAAGCCCAGTGCAAATTGTTGTTTTTTTGCCTATTTTAGTGTTTCGCAGAAAAGGAATATCAAACGGAATCCAGACGGAATGAAGCCTTCGCGAGGATCTTTTCTGGAACAAACATAATCTAGGAGACTTGGAGTGGACGTCAAGGAAGCAGCGAGGAAGCCACGAGGCAGGAGGGCGCGCCCCCACCCTCGTGGGCCCCTCGCAGCTCCACCGACCTATTTCTTTCGCCTATATATGTACTCTTATACCCTAAAACCTTCGGGGAGAGCCACGAAACACCTTTTCCATTGCCGCAACCTTCTGTACCCGAGAGATCCCATCTTGGGGCCTTTTTCGGTGATCTGCCGGAGGGGGATTCAATCACGGAGGGCTTCGACATCAACACCATAGCCTCTCCGATGATGTGTGAGTAGTTTACCACAGACCTTCGGGTCCATAGTGATTAGTTAGATGGCTTCTTCTCTCTCTTTGGATCTCAATACAAAGTTCTCCTTGATCTTCTTGGAGATCTATTCGATGTAACTCTTTTTGCGGTGTGTTTGCCGAGATCCGATGAATTATGGGTTTATGCACTTGATTATCTATGAATATTATTTTATTCTTCTCTGAATTCTTATATGCATGATTTGATATCTTTGCAAGTCTCTTCGAATTATCAGTTTGGTTTGGCCTGGTAGATTGATCTTTCTTGCAATGGGAGAAGTGCTTAGCTTTGGGTTCAATCTTGCGGTGCTCGATCCCAGTGGCAGAAAGGGAACCGACACATATTGTATTGTTGCCATCGAGGATAAAAAGATGGGGTTTATATCATATTGCTTGAGTTTATCCCTTTACATCATGTCATCTTGCCTAATGAGTTACTCCGTTCTTATGAACTTAATACTCTAGATGCATGCTGGATATCGGTCGATGTGTGGAGTAATAGTAGTAGATGCAGAATCGTTTTGGTCTAGTTGTCACAGACTTGATGCCTGTATTCATGATCCTTGCCTTAGATATCATCATAACTATGCGCTTTTCTATCAATTGCTCGACAGTAATTTGTTCACCCACCGTAATACATGCTATCTTGAGAGAAACCACTAGTGAAACCTATGGCCCCCGGGTCTACTTTACATCATATAACTTTCCAATCTACAATTCTAGTTCACTATTTATTTTGCAATCTTTATTTTCCAATCTATATCACAAAAATACCAAAAATATTTATCTTATTATCTCTATTAGATCTCACTCTCGTAAGTGGCCGTGAAGGGATCGACAACCCCTTTATCGTGTTGGTTGCGAGGTTCTTGTTTGTTTGTGCAGGTACTAGGGGATTTGCGTGTAGTCTCGTACTGGATTGATACCTTGGTTCTCAAAAACTGTGGGAAATACTTACGCTACTTTGCTGCATCACCCTTTCCTCTTCAAGGGAAAACCAACGCATGCTCAAGAGGTAGCAGCTCTCGATCCCCGCCTCGGCCTTGCCTATAAATAGCTTTCCCCGAGGTCCTTTCTCTCTGCACACACACTCAGCACACCTCCACACCACCGTAGGAAGCCGCAGCCCGGCCGGGCAGGCCTCTGGCCATCGTCCCTGTCCCGAGCTCGCCAGCGATACCTATCCTCTGCCCCCTCCCTCTCCAGAGCCACTCGAGCTCCGCTGAACACTCTGGCATGTTCGTGGTGGTCCACTGGTGCATGCCGGTGCCGTTGGAGCTGCTGGACTGGCCCTACTTCACCGGAACCACCATCTCCGACGAGCTCCACCCGCTGCCGCCGCTGGAGAGCTACGTTTCGAGCCCATCCGGCCACCCCTAGCCATGCTACGGGTACGAGCAGTTGCGCCTCGATCTCCTCTACAATCCTATCCTCTTAGATCATAAAGTTGGTCGGGTCATGGTGCCACTGAATTGGGCTGACAAGTGCAACCACATTTGCCTTAGTATGGGAAGGTCGTTAGTCATCCTGTTGTCATGCCTTTTCTCGGTGCCTCCAACGAGGGAAGGTTATGGGCGTGCATTACCCTGGCCCGGTAAGCAGACATAACCTTGTGGACATGTTGTTGTTACGGTACCTTGTCCCTGTTTGGGACTGTCTATTTGCCACCACGGCGGTTGTTTTTCCTTTGGTAGGCTCGGTCACCCATGACTAATCTCAGTGGGGAGTTGGTCGGAGTGGCCGTAAGAGTGTCATGGCAATGGGAGAGTTCTATCGGAATGCCGTTGGTCCACCCGAATGGGAATGCGAGGCCATGGGTTACATGGTGTGGGTAAAGTGCGCCACCTCTACAGAGTATAATAATCTATCGATAGCCGCGCCCGCGGATAAGGGCCTAGTTCGTAAGTAAGTCACACCATGGATCAACTTTCATTAATAAATCTTGCACCCTAAGTTATTTGCATTGCACTGGTTGGATCATGATGATGTCAGTGAGACTGACTGTTGTGGTATCACTTATGATCCGGGAGTCATCACTGTTTGGTTACAAGGTAACCAGTTGAACCAAGTATGGTTCTGTTCGTGATTCATCATGAGCACTGTTCGGTTGCAAGGCAACCTGTTGGCAAGAGAGTCCGAGTGACTCGATGCACAAGTTTGGTTTCACTGCTTGAGTAGCATGTTGTTGTTTGCATTTAACTTGATTAAATGTCATGATATTGTTTGTCATTATGATTCTGTTTGTGGTGAGATTGCAAGTACATTCAATGTACTGACCTGGCGTGTTATGCCAGATTTCAGGAAAGTCTAACTAGATTGGAGTGCTGCCATGTCTAGACCGTGTCCACATTGGTGTCCCTGTGCTATGGAGTCCCGCTACGTCGTTGTTCCGTTGCCGTGTAGATGTCGTGCTCGAGGCCCCTTTTATGTTCACTAAATAATGCAGATATTGTTCGGCCGCACCAAGTGTGCCGCTTGGCCTCGCAACTTGATGTAATGTCACACTATGCTTCCGCTAGTTTCAATAAAGCGGTGATTTCTATACCAAGATGTTGTGTGTTGCCAGAAGACATGATCTCTGGGTTGGCAATGCAAGATAAACCGGTCGCTCTGAGCCGGGGTGCCACAATGCTTTGTATCAGAGCCATGCTGACTGTAGGACACGCTAGACCCCGACACGCGAAGTAAACGTTAGTTAGTTTGCTAATTGAGTGACATTAGTATTTGCGACACGTGAAGTAAATGTTAGTTAGTTTGCTAATTGAGTGCCGTTAGTATTTGCATCTCGATGCTACATTGCATGCATTAGACTTATTGTTATTTCTAACTGGTTAATGGTTGTGAGTGTAGATGGCTCCGGTGCTGTATCCATGCCAGTTGCAGCTGATGCCCTACACTTCTCAGCATCTCCTTCATAGCGTGTGGCGTCGAATGTACCCTCACGGTGACGACCCAGCATATCGGGTGTACCGGGAGTGTCTAGTCGACTCCGTGTATGAGTATCACACCGTGGTTACTCCGCGCACTAGTTCGTCAGCAAGTTCTTACACTCGTTCCTCTTGGAGCGGTTATGCATCCATCGCCGCTCATGCCGTCCAGTATGCTGCATTCGAGATTCTTGTTGAGTTACGCTATGCTGAGGCTTTCGCTTCTACCCATCTTTGCACGATGATGGTCGTGTTCGCTTTCATTCTATTGATCCGGCGTATGGTAGTGACACTAGCCACCTTTCTCGATATATCACTGCTAGTTATCTTCTGATTCACGAGTTGTCTCGAGAGCTGAATCATGCTCGTTCTGCTTTAGCTGCCGCTAGATCCTACCCTACTCCACCTTCTATGGGATTTACTCCTTATATTGTGCCTAGTTCTAACTCGCATATTTCTCCGGTTACTCCCCCGAGTAGCTCGGGCACCTCGATAGTGAACCCACACAGTGCTCCTGCTGAGTGGGCGTCTCTTCTTGCTACCCCTGCGGCTCCCATGATCCCTTCTCATCCCATGCCTACCCCTGAGGGAGAGCCCTCGAGGCAGCGTCGTCGTGTTACCTTTAACCCGGAGGTCTCAGTTGGCGTCGTTGGTTCAGGATCTGGGTCTGACTCCGGAGAGGATCCGGCAGCATCGGCAGAGTCCTAGAGCATCTGAGTATCCGCAGTGTTCATGTGATGTACGGACGTAGTTGTATGAGCCCTGGTGTATCGTTGCATGTATGCAAGTAGTCGCACCAGTCATGATGTCTATCTTTCATGTATGAGCCTATGTATAATTATGTTGGACCTTTTTATTCAATCACCATGTTTCTTGGTTTGCTCGTTTCACTCTTTCGGGTTTGTCACTGTCTTTTCTTCCCACGTTTGGATGTTGCTCATCGTGGTTGCTCTTATTGGGAAAAATAAACAGTAGGATGACACGGGGAGGCAGCAGCACGCAGGCTTGTGAGGATGTCCCTGTTTGTCACTCAGCAAGACAGGCTGGACACTCCCCCGAGCCGTATCCATAGCCACCGCCTCCACCGCCAAATCCACCCTCCACTGAACAAATTATGCACATGTTTGAGGAAAGAAGGACCAGTGATCTGAATGAGCTGTTAAAAAGTGTGCAAGCTATGGTTGGGCAGAATGGGAATCAAAATGGCCATCACTCTAAGCTATCATATTTCAAAGGACTAAGCCTCCCAGTTTTAGACAAGTGGTTGGCCGTTTGGAAGCAGATGATTGGTTAGGCCAACTCCACCGCACGACCCCAAATGGACGTCTGGTTCGACCGTTTTTTGTCTGTTTGGGGTGGCAATGGGTGCTACAACGGACATGCATGTCCGGATGGGATTGAAGGCGCCCAACGTAGCTATCATACCCAAATTGTCCGCTTCAGCCGTGCGTCCACGCCCGCGCCTCGCCCGCCCGCGAGCTTGTGCTCTCGCCACGCTGGCTCGGCCCCGCACTCGCCGCGCCGCGCCCGCCTCGCCGCCA
>NC_041388.1:312952100-312995942 GCF_002162155.2 Triticum dicoccoides | reverse complement strand
GACTGCCGTTGCGCCCGCGCGCACCCCTGCTCGCCGCAGCCCGCACGCACGGCCGCCGCTCCCCGCCCCGCCCGCGACCTCCCGCGGCGTGCCCGCGCCCTCCTCGCCCCGCGCCTGCCCCACTCCGCCCGCCGCGCGCCCCGCCCCGCCCCGTGCGCCCTCCTGCTCGCGGCCTCACCTCGCCCGTGCGCGCGTCGGCAGCTGCGCCGCTAGCCCCTATGGCCACCGCACTCCCGCGCCCGCATGCACCGGCATGGGTGGTGTGTGGAGCAGAGGGGAGAGATGAGAAAAGGTGGAGAGAGAGGTGGTGGGTGTATATGGTGGGCTATGGGAGATTAAAGAGAGAGGATGACGGGTGGGTCAGGCCTCACATGCAGAGGACACGCCCCGGACGAGGAGGACGCAAGAATTTGTCCGCCCGTGTCCGTTCGACCCCAAACCCAGACCAACTTTGCTCCGCGGATGGGTCAAGGCTAACCAGAAACGGATGTTTTTTAGGATGGGGTCGTGCGTTGGGACGTATGATTTGTCCGTTTTACGTCAAATGGACACACCCGGACAATTTGGGGTCGTGCGGTGGAGTTGGCCTTACGAACCATTGAGAAGAAACTTCAAATTTCTCGCACTGAAGAAGATGACAAGGTTCCGTTCGCTACCCACTATCTTGAAGGAGCCGCTGCTATATGGTGGGATAATGCTAAAGCTCTGTGGCCTGCGGGAGAAGAAATTACGTGGACTAATTTCAAGGATCAATTTGTCAAGTATCGTATTCCAGCTGGTATCATGAAGGCCAAGCAACACGAATTTCTTGGTCTCACCCAAGGAAGTCTGTCAATAAGTGAATATTTGCACAACTTTAACCATCTGGCCCGTTATTCCCATTACGATGTGGCCACGGAAGAAAGGAAGATTGACAGCTTCCTTGGAGGATTAAATCAACACCTCAGGAGTGCTCTTTGCATGCTTGATTTTCCAGATTTTCAGTCTCTGGTAAACAAGGCCCTCATCGCAGAAAGAGAGTACAAGCCTGTGCAATATAACCGACCCGCAAACAATGACCACAAGCGTAAAGTTGAGCCGAAAAAGGACGGACAGCCCATACAGAAGGCCCGTACCTGACAACAGACTCAAGTGGAGTACAAACCCAATTGGCAGCAGAATGTGAACAAGACCACTACTCAAGTCAAGAATGCCGTGACCAGTCCAATACACGAGGAGCGTCAGCGCAACAACGCCTGCTTTAATTGTGGACAGACCGAACATTATGCCAGGCAGTGTCCCAAGAAGCCAAATGCCCCGTTCCGGCCGCAAGTCAATCACATGGGGCCATATCATACCCAGAAGATCGTCCAAGGGCAAGTTCATCACCTCTCCACAGACGAGGCTCGGGAAAACCCCAAAGTCGTCATTGGTATGTTTTTCTGTTAATAGCATACCCGCAATAATTTTATTCGACTCTGGGGCTTCCCACTCTTTTGTTTCTCAAAGTTTCGTTGCATGAAACAAATTTCCTTGCTCGCTTTTGGGAAAAAGTATGATGGTTCAGTCCCCGGGATCTGTGCTCAAAAGCAATTTGGTCTGCTGGAATTTGGAAATTGATATTAAGGGGTCCGCTTTCCAACCGCTTTGATAGTCATCGAGTGTGCCAAGTTGGATGTTATTTTGGGAATGAACTGGTTGACTCAATAGTCATCGAGTCTGCCAAGTTGGATATTAAGGTGGACCCGAGAAGTCACCCTGACAAATTAGGAAGGTCCAGCCATAAAATTTTATGCCCGCAAAGGTATACCCAAAAGGGAGATGGTCTTCACTGCAGTAGCCGAAGAATTGGATCTGATTCATGTGGTTAGTGAATTTCCCGATGTATTCCCTGAGGAATCACCTAGAATGCCCCCAGACAGAGAGCTTGAGTTTGCACCATTGTACAAAAAGTATTATCGGATGCCTTCCTCCGAACTCGTGGAATTAAAGAAGTAGTTGGATGAGATGCTGCAGAAAGGATATATCCGCCCAAGCTCGTCACCATGGGGATCACCTGCAATATTTGTAGACAAGAAAGACGGTGCTCTCAGAATGTGCGTTGACTACCATCAGTTGAACGATGTCACAATCAAGAACAAATTCCTGCTACCAAGGATTGATAACTTGTTCGATCAGCTGAGTGGTGCAAAAGTATTTTCCAAGATTGATCTAAGGATCGGAATTCATCAACTGAAGATCAAGAAGGAAGATATTCCTAAGACGACATTGACTTCCCGTTATGGTCTCTATGAATATATGGTGATGTATGATACGTCTCCGTCGTATCTATAATTTCTGATTGTTCCATGCCAATATTCTACAACTTTCATATACTTTTGGCAACTTTTTATACTATTTTTGGGGCTAACATATTGATCCAGTGCCTAGTGCCAGTTCCTGTTTGTTGCATGTTTTTTGTTTCGCTGAATATCCATATCAAACAGAGCCAAACGGGATAAAAACTGACAAAGATTTTTTTGGAATATACATGATTTTTGGGAAGAAAAATCAACACGAGACGATGCCCGAGCGGGCCACGAGGCAGGGGGGCATGCCCCAGGGGGTCAGGCGCACACTGGGCCCTCGTGGCCACCCCGTAAGGAGGTTGATGCCCTTATTTTGCCGCAAGAAAGCTAATATCCAGATAGAGGTCGTGTTAAAATTTCAGCCCAATCGGAGTTACGGATCTACGAGAATATAAGAACCGGTGAAAGGGCAGAATCTGAGAACGCGGAAACAGAGAGAGACAGATCCAATCTCGGAGGGGCTCTCGCCCCTCCCACGCCATGGACCAGAGGGGAAACCCATCTCCCACCTAGGGAGAAGGTCAATGAAGAATAAGAAGAAGGGGGCTCTCTCGCCCTCACTTCCGGTGGCGCCGGAATGCCGCCGGGGGCCATCATCATCACCACAATCTACACCAACAACTCCGCCATCTCCACCAACATCTCCATCACCTTCCCCCCTCTATCTACAACGGTCCACTCTCCCGCAACCCACTGTACCCTCTACTTGAACATGGTTCTTTATGCTTCATATTATTATCCAATGATGTGTTGCCATCCTATGATGTCTGAGTAGATTTTCGTTGTCCTATCGGTGGTTGATGAATTGCTATGATTGATTTAATTTGCTTGAGGTTATGTTGCTGTCCTTTGGTGCCCATCATATGAGCACGCACGTGGATCACACCATAGGGTTAGTTGTATGTTGATAGGACTATGTATTGGAGGGCAAGAGTGACAGAAACTTCAGCCTAGCATAGAAATTGATGCATACGGGATTGAAGGGGGACCAATATATCTTAATGCTATGGTTGGGTTTTACCTTAATGAACGTTAGTAGTTGCGGACGCTTGCTAATAGTTCCAATCATAAGTGCATAGAATTCCAAGTCAGGGATGACATGCTAGCAGTGGCCTCTCCCACATAAAACTTACTATCGGTTTAGTAACATAGTCAATTGCTTAGGGACAATTTCGCAACTCCTACCACCACTTTTCCACACTCGCTATACTAACTTTATTGATTCTTTACCTAAAACAGCCCCTACATTTTATTTACGCGCTCTTTGTTATCTTGCAAACCTATCCAAAAACACCTACAAAGTACTTCTAGTTTCATACTTGTTCTAGGTAAAGCGAACGTTAAGCGTGCGTAGAGTTGTATCGGTGATCGATAGAACTTGAGGGAATATTTGTTCTACCTTTAGCTCCTCATTGGGTTCGACACTCTTACTTATCGAAAGAGGCTACAATTGATCCCCTATACTTGTGGGTTATCAAGACCTTTTTCTGGCGCCGTTGCCGGGGAGCCATAGCATGGGGTGAATATTCTCGTGTGTGCTTGTTTGCTTTATCACTAAGTAATTTTTATTTGCTATTCTAAGTTGTTCTTTATCTTTAGTTATGGACGTGGAACACGAAATACCAAAAAAATTAGGTGTACCTGCTACTCATGGAGATGGGGAACCTCCTAAAACCCTCGATGCTCATTATGTGAAAGATACTTTGTACTACTTTGATAATCCCAAGAAAACCCCATTCAATTATATAATGGGAGACACGTTGGATCAACATGAATACTTTAGGGATTATCTCTTGATTCAAAAAGGGAAACTATTATGGGCTCAAATTTATATGTTGTATTGGAATGCTAGGCAAGTATGCCTGAGATATGATTATACTTGTTGCTCTAGGATGAAGGCTCCACACCTTCCCTTTTCATGCAAATTTAATGATAATAAAACCTTGGCTTCTTATGCTAATGGTATATATGATTACTATGATGTGGAACAAATAGAAGAATTTGTTGCTTTTATGGGTGCTTATGAAATTGAATCTTTGTTTAAAGAGTGTGAAAATTTTGATGATTCAGTTTATAGACCTGAAAATTTAGCCATCCTTAAATATTGCTATGAGAATTATGAATTCAATTCCGATATTGATGATTTTATTGAGAGAGTCTCCGCTGTCCAAGAAGAGACTAATATTTTGCAGGAGTCTATGGCAGAAGAAATTAATGACATTGTGAGCTCATTGGATGAAAAAGATGAGGAGGGGAGCGAAGAACAAAAGGAGGAAGAGCGGATTGATCACCCGTGCCCACCTTCTAATGGGAGTAACTCTTCAACTCATACATTGTTTAATTTCCCTTCGTGCTTACCGAAGGATGATTGCTATGATAATTGTTATGATCCCTTTAATTCGTTTGTAATATCCCTTTTTGATGAACTTGATGCTTGTTATGCTTGTGGACAAGATGCCAATATGAATTATGCTTATGGAGATGAACTTGCTATAGTTCCTTATGTTAAACATGAAATTGTTTCTATTGCACCCACACATGATAGTCCTATTATCTTTTTGAATTCTCCCAACTACACTATATCGGAGAAGTTTACTCTTGTTAAGGATTATATTGATGGGTTGCGTTTATTACTACACATGATGATTTTGATAGATATAATATGCATGTGCTTGCTGCTCCTACTTGCAATTATTATGAGAGAGGAACTATATCTCCCCCTCTCTATGTTTCCCACACGATAAAATTGCAAGAAACTGCTTATGCTATGTATTGGCCTTTACTTGATGTGCATGAATTGTTCTTCTATGACATGCCGATGCATAGGAAGAGAGTTAGACTTCATCATTATATGATATATGTTACTTTGTGCTCACTACTAAATCACAAATCATGGTTAATTAAAATTGGTTTTGATATACCTTGGGATCCGGGTGGATCCATTACTTGAGCACTATATGCCTAGCTTAATGGCTTTAAAGAAAGCGTTGCCAGGGAGACAACCCGGAAGTTTTAGAGAGTCATTTATTTATGTTGTGTTCTTTTATAAAGTTTTAAAATAAAAATAATGTGCCAAGGTTTGCCTTTAGGATGTTTTAGATTACTTGTTGGTTTGTACGGTGCAGGACAGAAACTTTGGCTGTAGTGCGAGATTTTACATTTTTTACTGGAACGTCAAACGGTTCTGAAACTTTTTGCACTGTCTTTATATACAAATTTGTTATTTTTCCTAATTTTGGTAGAATTTTTGGAGTACCACAGGTATGGTGAATGTTCATATTATTACAGACTGTTCTGTTTTAGACAGATTCTGTTTTTGATGCATAGTTTGCTTGTTTTGATGAAACTATCGATTTCTATCTGTGGATTAAGCCATGGAAAAGTTATATTACAGTAGCTATAATGCAAAAACAAAATATGAATTGGTTTGCAACAGTACTTAGAGTATTGATTTGCTTTATTATACTAAAGGATCTTACCGAGCTTTTTGTTGAGTTTTGTGTGGATGAAGTGTTCGAAGATCAAGGAGGTCTTGATGTGAGAAGAAGGAAGAGAGGCAAGAGCTCAATATTGGGGATGCCCTAGGCACCCCAAGTAGATATTCAAGGAGACTCAATCGTCTAAGCTTGGGGATGCCCCGGAAGGCATCCCATCTTTCTTCAACAAGTATCGGTATGTTTTCGGATTCGTTTCATTCATGAGACATGTGCAATCTTGGTGCGTCCTTTGCATTTAGTTTTAATTTTTTTCTTTTATGCACCATGCTGGTATGATATAGTCCTTGGTTGATTTATAGAATGCTCTTTGCACTTCACTTATATCTTTTGAGTATGGCTTTATAGAATGCTTCATGTGCTTCACTTATATCATTTGAAGTTTGGATTGTCTGTTTCTCTTCACATAAAAAACCGCCATTTGTAGAATGCTATTTTGCTTCACTTATATTTGTTAGAGAGTGGCATATATTTTATAGAAAGAATTAAACTCTCTTGCTTCATTTATATCTATTTAGAGAGATGACAGGAATTGGTCATTCACATGGTTAGTCATAAAATCCTACATAAAACTTGTAGATCACTGAATATGATATGTTTGATTCCTTGCAATAGTTTTGCGATATAATGATGGTGATATTAGAGTCATGCTAGTGGGTAGTAGTGGATTGTAGAAATACTTGTGTTGAAGTTTGTGATTCCCTTAGCATGCATGTATGGTGAACCGTTATGTGATGAAGTCGGAGGATGATTTATTTATTGATTGTCTTCCTTATGAGTGGTGGTCGGAGACGAGCGATGGTCTTTTCCTACCAATCTATCCCCCTAGGAGCATGAGCGTAGTACTTTGTTTCGTTGACTTATAGATTTTTGCAATAAGTATGTGAGTTCTTTATGACTAATGTTGAGTCCATGGATTATACGCACTCTCACCCTTCCATCATTGCTAGCCTCTTCGGTACCGTGCATTGCCCTTTCTCACCTCGAGAGTTGGTGCTAACTTAACCGGTGCATCCAAACCCCGTGATACGATAGCTCTATCACACATAAGCCTCCTTATATCTTCCTCCAAACAGCCACCATACCTACCTATCATGGCATTTCCATAGCCATTCCGAGATATATTGCCATGCAACTTCCATCATCATCATATACATGACTTGAGCATTCATTGTCATATTGCTTTGCATCATCGTAAGATAGCTAGCATGATGTTTTCATGGCTTGTCCGTTTTTTGATGTCATTGCTATGCTAGATCATTGCACATCCCGGTACACCGCCGGAGCCATTCATATAGAGTCATATTTTGTTCTAGTATTGAGTTGTAATATTGAGTTGTAAGTAAATAAAAGTGTGATGGTCATCATTATTAGAGCATTGTCCCATGTGAGGAAAGGATGATGGAAGCTATGATTCCCTCACAAGTTGGGATGAGTCTCCGGACTTAACAAAAAAATAAAAGAGGCCAAAGAAGCCCACAAAAAAATGAGGCCAAAGAAGCCCACCAAAAAAGGAGAAAAAAAATAAAAAATGAGAGAAAAGAGAGAAGGGACAATGTTACTATCCTTTTACCACACTCGTGCTTCAGAATAGCACCATGTTATTCATATAGAGAGTCTCTTGAATTATCTCTTTCATATACTAGTGGGAATTTTCATTATAGAACTTGGCTTGTATATTCCGATGATGGGTTCCTCAAAAGGTCTTCATGAGCAAGAAAGTTGGATGCACACCCACTTAGTTTCAGTCTGAGCTTTCATATACTTATAGCTCTAGTGCATCTGTTGCATGGCAATCCCTACTCCTCACATTGACATCGATTGATGGGCATCTCCATATCCCATTGATTATCCGCGTCGATGTGAGACTTTCTTCCTTTTTGTCTTCTCCACACAACCTCCACCACCATATTATATTCCACCTATAGTGCTATGTCCATGGCTCACGCTCATGTATTGCGTGAAAGTTGAAAATGTTTGAGAACATCAAAAGTATGAAACAATTGCTTGGCTTCTCATCAGGGTTGTGCATGATTTGAATATTTCATGTGGTGAAGATGGAGCATAGCCAAACCATATGATTTTGTAGGGATAACTTTCTTTGGCCTTGTTATTTTGAAAAGACATGATTGCTTTATTAGTATGCTTGAAGTATTATTATCTTAATGTCAAATGATAGACTATTGCTTTGAATCACTCGTGTCTTAATATTCATGCCATGATTAGGTTACATGATTAAGATTATGCCAGGTAGCATTCCACATCAAAAATTATCTTTTTTTTATCATTTACCTACTCGAGGACGAGCAATATTTAAGCTTGGGGATGCTGATACGTCTCCGTCATATCTATAATTTTTGATTGTTCCATGCCAATATTCTACAACTTTCATATACTTTTGGCAACTTTTTATACTATTTTTGGGACTAACATATTGATCCAGTGCCCAGTGCCAGTTCCCTTTGTTCCATGTTTTTTGTTTCGCAGAATATCCATATCAAACGGAGTCCAAACGGGATAAAAACTGACGGATATTTTTTTTGGAATATATGTGATTTTTGGGAAGAGAAATCAATGCGAGACGATGCTCGAGGGGGCCATGAGGCAGGGGGCACCCCATGGGGCCAGGCGCGCCCTGGGCCCTCGTGGCCACCCCGTAAGGCGGTTGATGTCCTTCTTTCGCCGCAAGAAAGCTAATATCCGGATAGAGATCATGTTAGAATTTCAGCCTAATCGGAGTTACGGATCTCCGGAAATATAAGAAATGGTGAAAGGGCAGAATCTGAGAACGCAGAAACAAAGAGAGACAGATCCAATCTCGGAGGGGCTCTTGCCCCTCCCACGCCATGAAGACCATGGACTAGAGGGGAAACCCTTCTCCCACCTAGGGAGAAGGTCAAGGAATAAGAAGAAGAAGAAGGGGGGCTCTCTCCCCCTCGCTTCCTGTGGCGCCGGAACGCCGTCGGGGGCCATCATCATCACCGCAATCTACACCAACACCTCTGCCATATTCACCAACATCTCCATCACCTTCCCCCTCTATCTACAATGGTCCACTCTCCCGCAACCCACTGTACCCTCTACTTGAACATGGTGCTTTATGCTTCATATTATTATCCAATGATGTTTGAGTATATTTTCATTGTCCTATCGGTGGTTGATGAATTGCTATGATTGATTTAATTTGCTTGTGGTTATGTTGCTGTCCTTTGGTGCCCATCATATGAGCACGCACGTGGATCACACCATAGGGTTAGTTGTATGTTGATAGGACTATGTATTGGAGGGCAAGAGTGACAGAAACTTCAGCCTAGCATAGAAATTGATGCATATGGGATTGAAGGGGGACCAATATATCTTAATGCTATGGTTGGGTTTTACCTTAATGAACGTTAGTAGTTGCGGACGCTTGCTAATAGTTCCAATCATAAGTGCATAGAATTCCAAGTCAGGGATGACATGCTAGCAGTGGCCTCTCCCACATAAAACTTGCTATCGGTCTAGTAACATAGTCAATTGCTTAGGGACAATTTCACAACTCCTACCACCACTTTTCCACACTCGCTATACTAACTTTATTGCTTCTTTACCTAAAGCATCCCCTACTTTTTATTTACACGCTCTTTGTTATCTTGCAAACCTATCCAAAAACACCTACAAAGTACTTCTAGTTTCATACTTGTTCTAGGTAAAGCGAACGTTAAGCATGCGTAGAGTTGTATCGGTGGTCGATAGAACTTGAGGGAATATTTGTTCTACCTTTAGCTCCTTGTTGGGTTCGACACTCTTACTTATTGAAAGAGGCTACAATTGATCCCCTATACTTGTGGGTTATCAATGTCCTTCGGGCTCACAAATGCCCCCGCCTTTTTCATGCATATGATGAATAAGGCATTCATGGAATTCTTGGATAAGTTTGTGGTGGTTTTCATCGATGATATTCTCATATACTCTAAAAGTGACAAAGAACACATGGAACACCTCCGAGCAGTCTTACAGAGACTCCGTGACCATCAGCTGTATGCAAAATTTAGCAAGTCTGAGTTTTGGCTCAAACAAGTCAGATTTCTGGGGCATGTTCTTTCAGCAGAAGGTATCACAGTGGATCCCAGCAAAGTGAAAGATGTGCTTGATTGGGCAGCACCCACGACGGTATCCGAAGTCCGGAGTTTTCTTGGATTAGCTGGGTATTACCGTCGGTTCATCGAAGGATTCTCCAAAATTGCCAAGCTAATGACAGAACTCCTCAAGAAAGACAATAAGTTTGAATGGACTGAGGATCGCGAGCAAAGCTTTAACGAGCTAAAAACCAGATTGACATCAACACCAGTACTGACTCTCCCAAACATTTAGCACAGCTTTTGATGTGTATTGCAGCGCATCCAGAAAGGGCATTGGGTGCGTACTTATGCAAGACGACAAGGTGGTAGCTTACGCATCGCGGCAGCTACGACCTCATGAAGGAAACTATGCTACACATGATTTCGAACTGGCCACTGTTGTGCACTCTCTAAAGATTTGGAGACATTACCTCATTGGAAAGAGATGTCAAATATTTACCGACCACAAGAGTCTCAAATATATATTCACCCATCCAGACTTAAAGCTTCAATAGCGAAGGTGGATCAAGTTGGTCAAAGACTATGATCTGTAAATAAATTACCATCCAGGAAAAGCCAACGTGGTTGCTGATGCCCTCAGTCGCAAGCCTGCCAACTTAAATGCCATGATGGAGTCTTTGCCTCCCGAACTCCAGCAAGAGATCGCTCAACTCAACTTGGTAATTATAAATGCCGGTCTTGCGAATACATTGGAGGTAACTCCTACTCTAGAAGAGGAGATTCGCATAGCACATGCTGACGACAAGATTCTGTAAGTACATCTCAAATGTCCGCACGAAGGCAAGACTCAGGATTTCTCAAGGGACGCCCTGGGTACACTCAGGTTCCAAGGAAGGATATGCGTACCTGAGCAAGCAGATTTAAGGAAGAAAATTTTGGTAGAAGCACACGAATCCTCATATTCAATACACCTAGGCGGCACTAAAATGTATGAAGACCTTTGACAGATATTTTGGTGGGATAGAATGAAAAGGGACATCGCATATTTTGCCGCTTGTTGTGACATCTGCAATAAAGTAAAGGCGGAACACCAAAAACCCACCAAACTTCTCCAACCTCTACCCGTCTCGCAATGGAAATGGGACGATGTCTGCATGGACTTTATCACCGGTCTACCCATGACTCACTGAGGCAATGATGCTATATGGGTCATAGTGGACACGCTGACTAAAGTGGCTCACTTTATTCCCATCCGCACCACCTTTCGCGCTGATCAACTTGCACAATTATATGTATCCCGGATTGTCAGTTTGCATGGAGTGCCAAAAATAATCACTTCGGACCGAGGTTCATTGTTTACATCCGCATTCTGGTCTCGACTCCATCAAGCTTTGGGGATTGCTCTCAAATATAGCACCACCTATCATCCACAGACAGACGGTCAGAGTAAGCGGGTAAGTCAAATCCTTGAAGATATGCTTCGAGCATGTTCCTTAGCCCACGGACCCAAATGGGTAGATTGTCTGCCATATGCGGAATTCTCATACAATAACAGTTTTCAAACCAGTCTGAAAATGTCACCCTTTGAAGCTTTATATGGCCGTAAGTTCCGCACTCCATTAAATTGGTCCCAAACCGGAGACAGTCGTATCTTCGGTACTAATCTAATATTAGAGGTAGAGAAACAAGTCAAGGAAAATCGAGATAGACTACAACTGGCTAAGTCACGACAGAAGAGTTATTATGATGCCAAACATCGGCAAGTCAGTTTTGAACCTGGTGAACACGTGTATCTCTGAGTCACACCCATGAAGGGAGTCAAGAGATTTCAGACCCGAGGCAAATTGGCACCAAAATATATTGGCCTGTTCCCGATCATGACACGAGTTGGCATAGTTGCTTATCAGTTGGAATTCCCACCAGAATTGTCAGAGTTCCACGTATCACAGCTGAGAAGGTGTATTTCACCACCCGAGAAGAGGACTGACATGTCAGAAATTGAGCTTGCCAAAGATTTAACTTATGAAGAGAGACCATTCAGAATCTTGGATGACACAGAAAGGGTCACATGCAGCAAAACGATCAAATTTGACAGGGTCCAGAGGGAGCATCACATCGAAGAAGACGCAACCTGGGAAAGAGAGGAACTTTTAAGGACAACCTACCCAAAATTGTTTTCCCAAGCAACCGAATCTCGAGGATGAGATTCATCTTAAGTGGGGGAGGTTTGTGATAGCCTTGACTTGCCTTCTCTCTTTCTCTAGACTTTCATTTGCATTTGCTTTGGATTTGGAGTTTTGAATCAATTCAAATGGACTTGACACTTGGGCCTACCCTTGATTTTCACCCAAGTGACCCGTCCACCTCTAACTCACCTTTCCTTCTCTGAAAAACTCCAACAAAATCCCAAGGAATATTTTTCACAAAAGAAAAATATTCATTTTCTTCCCTGAAAATCACTTCAGAGAAGTATGCTCCAAAGCAACCCCCAGATTTCTTGCTCCAAAAATCCTGAATAAATTAAAAAATATTCTTTGAACCCTAGGGCACCTTCCTGAGCAAAAATATTGCATAACTTTTTGTAATATTTTTTCTATAGAAAATCATTTCTGTTCTGGACAGAATGATCACTTTGCATAGCACGTATATTTTTGCTTGATCTATTGGGGCTGATCTTTTCTGAGCTTGATTACCCTCCTAAGAGATTGCTAAACCACAAATCATAGCCTTTAGTTCTCACTAAATTTTATCAGTGAAGCTCACAAGTTTCTATCCAGAAACTTGCCAGGAAGAAAGCCACTCCCACAGTTCACATGTGACCCAGCCAACCGTGCAAAACAACCAACATCACTAAGGACTAACTGCCGGACATGATGTTTGCACTTAGCTCAGCCTGATCCCAAAGTTCATGCGGTGACCACGAGCATCCAAGGGGGTTGCCATGCGGCTGACGCGCTCTGCGGTGCACCAGCGTCTCTGTTTCGCGCGTCCTTGCTGCCCCGGCCACCGCACCTTGCCAAACATCCCCCCATCCTTGTTTGCACCTCCATAAATCCACCCTGGCGCTCCCTGACACCGGATCTCGCCACAGCGAGCACGAGCATGGCGCGGCGAAGGCAACAGTGCGCCCGTGCCCTTGTGCTCGTCGCGTACCGCGCTCTTGTGCTCACCGCAGCTCGTCTACAGCCTCTGCATGATCTCTGGCATCTTGTCTCCCTCTCACTGATGCCATTCATCGTCGGGCGACACTCCAGAGAGCTCCGACGAGCTCTTGATCCCGCCTTGGCCTCGCCTATAAATACGCTCCCCCAAGCTCGTTTCTCTCCGCACACACACACACACACTCAACACACCTCCACAGCACCATAGGAAGCCGCAGCCCGGCCGGGTAGGACTCTAGCTGCCGTCCCCGTCCCGAGCTCGCCGACGATCCCCGTCCTCTGCCCCCTCCCTCTCCAGAGCCGCTCGAGCTCCACTGACCACTCCAGCGTGTTCATGGTGGTCCACTGGTGCGTGCTAGTGCCTTTGGAGCTGCTGGACTGGCCCTGCTTCGCCGGAACCACCATCTCCGATGAGCTCTGCCCGTTGCCGCCACTGGAGAGCTTCGTTCCGACCCCATCCGGCCACCCCTAGCCACGCTATGGGTATGGGAAGGTGCGCCTCGATCTCCTCTACAATCCTATCCTCTTAGATCTCCTCACCGGGCACTCCTCGCCGGAGAAAGCGTCGTTGTCATGCTGCCCACCTCTGGTTCTCTTCCCCTCCCCCTCCGACCTGACTGCTGGGGCCCGCTGTCAGCCACTCAGGCAGCGGCCGAAGAGGTATGAGTGGTGGTGCCCAGGCGGTTTATGCCTTCGACGTTACCCCCCTCTGGTTTTTCTTTTAACTCAAATTTAGTTCAAATTTGACCAGAACTTTGACTAGCTATAACTTTTATTCTACAAGTCCAAATGAGTTGATTCTTTTTGCATTCTGTTCTTACTGCAAAATCCTAGCAGCAAACCCAAGATGGGATTTTTCTTTTCTACCTAGAATTTCTGGTAATTTTCAAAAGTGTTCTTGATATTTTCTTTTTGTCATTTGATTTATTTTCAAAAGGTGAAGCTTGTCTTGAAGGCATCCAGGAGGAGTGTGAAGCTCCTCTGCACTAAGGCAAGCCACAAGAACATTTTCATGGTGTCTTTGCAATATCCATGATTTTCCACTTGAATATATGATATTCATTGCATATAGTATTAAAAATAAATAATGCTTGTGTTATTTAGTTTGTCATGATCAAGATGCTTAGTTAACAGAAATGAATGCTTGAACTAGTGAGATATAGCTTGAGTAGTTGATCTAAGGAAATTTGTCATGACTATGGTAATATGAGCACCGATATTATTTTCCTTATATGCATGATGAGTTTCGTATGATAAATGCCAACTAAAAAGTGATTAATCTAGATGACCAGTAAGTAAGGACCAGAAATGTTGAAAGATGAGTTTGTGCAAGTAGAACTTTGAATGAGGTTGATCTGTTGTTCCTAAGTGATATGTGATGCATGATATATGGTTGCATAAGCATGGCATATAGTGGCTCGAGCATTTTATTTCAAGTTAAACCTGATGATAATTGAACTTGAACATAAAGTTCGTCGGGTCATGGTGCCACTGAATCAGGATGACAAGTGCAACCACATTTTCCTTCGTATGGGAAGGTCGTTAGTCGTCCTGTTGTCATGCCTTTTGTCGGTGCCTCCAACGAGGGAAGGTTATGGGCGTGCGTTACCCTGGCCCGGTAAGTAGACATAACCTTGTGGACATGTTGTTGTTATTGTACCTTGTCCCCGTTTGGGACTATCTATTTGCCACGACGGTGGTTGTTTTTGTTGGGTTCTATGGTAGGGTGCGTCACGCAAATTAAAAATTTCCTACGCGTAGAACAACCAAGAACATGCTACGGGAGATGGATCACAGTTTGTTACCACTAGACGCGGAGTGTCGTGCAGCGGAAGAAGAGTTGGGGCAGCGCGTCCGCATGAATCATCTCCTCCTCGTACGATCTCCCTCGTACAGCCGGTCGTCGATTCCCACGTACAAGTTCGCCGGGGCGGCGCAAGTGCACCGCCTCTAACGGTATCCGCGCGTGCAGGAGGAACGTCGTGCAGCGGACTGCTAGGTCCGATCACACAACCGGCAGTGAGTGGAGGTGTCTATTCGCAACACATGCAAACCCTAGTGAAAACACCGAAGCGATCAACCGCGTGAGTGTGTGACACCTCCACTTTATATAGGCGCCCGTCGCAGGCTCAACACTTGGGCCTCGCACGGACCCTAAAGCCCATAAGTCTACTCGGCCACAATCCGAATACAACTCGGATCACATCCGACCAGTGTCCTCGGATCCGACCTCGTAGGTTCCTTCCCTTAAGCGCGCGACCCCTTAGGTTCAAGTCGGCTTGGTCGCAGTTCGGATCACCTCCGAACTGCACAGTTGGTAGCGGCCTCTAGCAAGGCATGTCGAACACTAAACAGACTATGAAGCTGGTTAGGCGAACTTGTGCATCATACTTCCATTCCTTTTGCCACACGATATATGTTGTCGGGCTCAAGGCGAGTCTGTCATCCTTGTGCTAGCCCGACCTCTTTCTCGTTCCAGTGGCCGACCACAAATCGGATTATCTCATAATCCTTGTCGCATGGCCATGATTATCCTGGTCGGATCACACGAGGGGCCCAGAGTATATCTCTCCTGATCGGAGGGGCAAATCCCATCTTGCTCGACCACATCTCACAGCATGGTTCTGGAAAAACCCGAAACCTACCTTTATAACTACCCAGTTACGGAGTAACATTTGGTCGGCCCAAAGCAAGTCTGTCACCATCCCGAGTACATGCGTCAGCTCAGGTCTTAGGACATAGAACATATGTTGTACTAGATACTCAAGATGACATATCGCTGCGTCTCATGGTTGGGTCTTTCCGACTCGGACCTTATCTCGACTCGGATCCGACTACGTCGAATTTGACCAGATCCTTCCAAGTCCATATTATCCGGATAGCATCCAATGCTCCATGGCTAGTGAGACCAAGCCATCTACCGTGTCATATGCTAGTCTAGTTGGTTGCGTGTCCACACAACCCTTTCGACTAGGGACCTTTTAGGACAGTCATCATACAATGCATAGTCCCACAAACAAGTCACGTACTTGCCGATACACATCATTGATAATGTCCAAGGACTATCTTTATTCATAAACACATAGGAAATATCATCATACATGATTGCCTCTAGGGCATATCTCCAACAGTTTAGCCTTTGGTAGGCTCGGTCACCCATGACTAATCTTAGTGGGGAGTTCGTCGGAGTGGCTGTAAGAGTGTCATGGCAATGTGAGAGTTCTGTCGGAATGCCATTGGTCCCGAATTGGAATGCGAGGCCATGGGTTCCGTGTTGTGGGTAAAGTGCGCTACCTCTACAAAGTGTAATAATCTATCGATAGCCGCGCCCACGGATAAGGGCCCAGTCCGTAAGTAAGTCTCACCACGGATCAACTTCCATAAATAAATCTTGCACCCTAAGTTATTTGCATTGCACTGGTTGGATCATGATGATGTCAGTGAGACAGACTGTTGTGGTATCACTTGTAATCCGGGAGTGATCACTGTTTGGTTACGAGGTAACCAGTTGAACCAAGTATGGTTCCATTCGTGATTCGTCATGAGCACTGTTCGGTTTCGAGGCAACCTGTTGGTAAGAGAGTCCGAGTGACTCGATGCACAAGTTTGGTTTCACTGCATGAGTAGCATGTTGTTGTTTGCATTTAACTTGATTAATTTTCATGATATTGTTTTTCATTATGATTCTGTTTGCTGTGAGCTTGCAAGTACATTCAATGTACTAACCTGGCATGTTAAGCCAGATTTCAGGAAAGTCTAACTGGATCGGAGTGCTGCCATGTCTAGACCATGTCCACATCGGTGTCCCTGTGCTATGGAGTCCCACTATGTCGTTGTTTTGCTGCCGTGTAGATGTCGTGCTTGAGGCCCCTTTTATGTTCACTAAATAATGTACATATTGTTAGGCCGCATCGAGTGTGCCGCTTGGCCTTGCAACTTGATGTAATGTCACACTATGCTTCCGCTAGTTTCAATAAAGGAGTGGTTTCTATACCAAGATGTTGTGTGTTGCCAGAAGACATGATCTCTGGGTTGGCAATGCAAGGTAAACTGGTCGCTCTGAGCCGGGGTGCCTCAGTGGGGGTGCCTCTAACAAACATCAATTGTTCCAAGCCGTGTGTGGCGCCCCCTTCCACAGTTTGCTCCTCCATTCATATTGTCGTAGTTCTTAGGCGAAGCCCTACGTGAATCACTTCACCATCACCATCACCATGCCGTCGTGCTGATGAAATTCTCCCTCGACACTTTGCTGGATCAAGAGTTCGAGGGACGTCATCGAGCCGAACATGTGCAGAACTCGGAGGTGTCATATGTTCGGTGCTTGATCGGTTGAATCGAGAAGAAGTTCAACTACATCAACCGCGTTAAGCTAACGCTTCCGCTTTCGGTCTACGAGGGTACGTGGACACACTCTCCCCCTCTCGTTGCTATGCATCTCCTAGATATATCTTGCTTGAGCGTAGGATTTTTTTTGAAATTGCATGCTACGTTCCCCAACAGTGGCATCTGAGCCAGGTCTATGCGTAGATGCTATGCACAAGTAGAACACAAAGAGTTGTGGGCGGTGATCATCATACTACTTACCACCAATGTCTTATCTTGATTCGGCAGTATTGTTGATGAAGCGGCTCGGACCAACCTTTTTCGAGGGTAGAGTAACCCACAAGTATAGGGGATCGCAACAATTTTCGAGGGTAGAGTATTCAACCCAAATTTATAGCTTCGACACAAGGGGAGCCAAAGAATATTTGAAGGAATTAGTAGCTGAGTTGTCATTTCAACCACACCTGGAGATTAATTATCTGCAGCAAAGTGATCAGTAGCAAAGTAGTTTGATAGTTTTGATAGTAGTGACAGCAGCAATAGTAACAGTAACAGTGATAGTAGTAATTCTGGTAGCAAGTGTAATAGTGATGTTAGCAATAGTAACGCAGCAAGATCAATAAGGATAAATTCGTAGGCATTGCATCGGTGACTTGCTGGATGATATTCACCATGTGACAGTTATAACCTAGGGTGATACGACACTAGCTCCAGTTCTTCGATATAATGTAGGCATGTATTCCGTAAATAGTCATACGTGCTTTATTAAAAGAACTTGCATGACATCTTTTGTCCTACCCTCCTGTGGCAGCGGGGACCATATTGGAAACTAAGGGATATTAAGGCCTCCCTTTAATAGAGAACCGAAACAAAGCATTAACACATAGTGAATACAAGAACTCCTCAAACTACGGTCATCACCGAGAGTGGGCCCAGTTGTTGTCACTCCGGGGTTGTCGGATCATAACACATAGTAGGTGACTATAACTTGCAAGATCGGATCTAAAACATGGATATAATGATGAATTCATAAACGGTTCAGATCTGAGTTCATGGCACCCAGGCCCAAAGTGACAAGCATTAAGCATGGCAAAGTCATAGCAACATCAATGTAGGAACATAGTGGATACTAGGGATCAAGCCCTAACAAAACTAACTCGATTACATGATGAATCTCGTCCAACTCCTCACCGACCAGCGATCCTACGAAGGAATTACTCACTCTCGGTGGGGAGCATCATGGAGTTGGCGATGGAGAAGGGTTGGTGATGACGAAGAACGAAGATCCCCCTCTCCGGAGCCCCAAACGGACTCCAGATCTGCCCTCCCAAGGAAGAACAGGGCTTGACAGCGGATCCGTCTCGTGGATCTTGATAATTCTTTCTCCCTGATTTTTCCTGGAATAATGTGATTTTATAGTATCAGGGGGGTCATCGGCGGGGCCACCAGGTGGGTACAACCCACCTGGGCACGCTAGGAGGGGGGCGAGCCCTGGTGGATTGTGCCATTCAGGAGCCCCTCTTTGGTGGGTCTTGGATCCAAAAATTCTTACTATAGATATAAAAAATTCTCGCAAATTTTCGTTCCATTTCGAGAACTTTTATTTCTGCACAAAAACAACACCATGGTAGTTCTGCTGAAAACATCATCAGTCCGGGGTTAGTTTCATTCAAATCGTGCAAATTAGAGTCCAAAACAAGAGGAAAAGCGTGAGAAAAAGTAGATACGTTGGAGACGTATCAACTCCCCCAAGCTTAAACCTTTGCTTGTCCTCAAGCAATTCAGTTGATAAACTGAAAGTGAGAAAGAAAAACTTTTACGAACTCTTTTGCTCTTGTTTGCATAAATAAGCTTAAACAACACCCAGGTTTTCAGCCAACATTATAACTAACCATGTCGACAATAACTCTTAATGATTATAATGACTCATATCAATGACATAATCAGCTAACGAGCAATGATAAGATATCTCAAACAGCAACATGTTGTCAAAACAACCATGATATAATATGACAATAATGGTATCTCACTAGCCTTTTCTGAAACCGCAAAACATAAATGCAGAGCACCTCCAAAAGTTCAAGCAGCGACTAAACATTGTAATTCATGATAGAAAAGATCCAGTCATGATGCACACAACATTAGCTATACATAATGCATAAATCATGACAGCTGTGCTCTACTCAGTTTCTGGCACTTGTTTTTAGAAGGTGATGACACAACATAAAAGTAAATAGAAGTCTCTTCGCAGAGGGAAGCAGTGATTTGCAGAGGTGCCAGAGCTCAATTTTTAAAACATAGATAAATGATAATTTTGAGACAGGCCCCCTTCTCATTCACTTCACGACTATCAGTTATCAACATCTTCCATGCTAAGCACGCTAGTGGCGGCTCCCAAGCGGAAAGTAAAGGTTTTGACTCCATTGGGAGTTTTGTTTGATTATTCAAGAGATGAACTCTTTTTCATGTTTGCAGTTTGGGACTGGGCATCCCTATTACCGCCCATTTCTTCATGCGATGGCGAGTGAATAAACACTCGACCTGAGGATAACCCGCTTAGCACGGAAGATATCGACCACCTCCCATAGTTCCATGAACAATCCAGGCACACAAAACGGATAATTTTTAGATGTTTTTAGAGGTGGCACATGCAAATTTACTTAGGACGCCACGGTAATACCGTATATAGGTAGGTATGGTGGACTCATCTGGAATAACTTTGGGTTCAAGGTTTTTTATGTACAAGCAGAATTCCCACTTGGTACAGGCGAAGGCTAGCAATTAAGATTGGGAAGTGGCCAGCTAGAGAGCAACAACGATCATGACCAGGCATTATGCATAAGTAACATTGGACACTAGCATGAGTAGTATATGAACACCATGAACAGAAACATTATAGAGGCTATGATGGTTTTGATTCAACTACATGCATGAACATGTACCAAGTCAAGCCACTCGAACATTTAGAGTAGGATACCATATCATCATACTACATCACAATCATTTTAACGCTATGTTGATATCCAAGATAAATCATTATCAACTCCCAGCTACTTATGCATGGCATGAGAAACTATAATCTCTAATTGTCATGGCAAACATGTTTAATCATAATGGGTTGAAGCCTAGATACTAGGTTAAACATATTTACACAAATAGAACAAGTCGAGTTCATACCAGTTTCTCTCTGCCACGGCCAACTCATCGAATATCGTCATTATTGCCTTTTACTTGCACGACTGACTGATATGAAAATAATAATAATACAAGAGTGTCGTGGACTAAGCTGGAATCTGCAACATTTTATTCAACAGGAGAAGACAAGGTAAAATGGCCTCTTTATTAGTTCAACAGTTATTCATATGAGAGCCACTCAACATTTACATCATGGTCTTCTCCTCGGTAAGACTCAAATAAAAAAAAAAGAAATTTAGAGAAACACACTGAAATATTTTTGGGTTTTTTGGTTTTCTTCAACAAGCAAAATAAAAGGCAAAACAAGAAAAAACTATTTACATGGGAAAGCTCCCAACAAGCAAAAGAAGAACAAGGAAATCTTTTTCGATTTTCTTTTTAATACTACTACTACTAAGCATGCATAGAAAGTAAATTACTACAACTAATTTTTTGGTTTTTTTCTAAAGTTTTTCAAACACACAAGAAGAAAGCAAGAAAATAAATTTAAGCATGGATGGTACAATGAAAAAGTGTCAGCACCGACAAATGGAATGGTATGTGATCATGAATATAATGTTGGCGAGAAACACGTACTCCCCCAAGCTTAGGCTTTTTCCCTAAGTTGGTAATCGATCAGTAGCCTGGAGGGTAGTATGGATCCTGAGGAGCGGGCATCCACCCATCCCACTACAGAGGTGCCTGTGCAGCTTCGGCAGCAGCCTGAGCGTCCCAGTAGGCGAGGATGTCTCCAGGCATAATCCGGTATCTGCCCCTGGCAACAGAATCAAACAGAGCAGGTGCAGGCAAGGATAACATCACAAGTGTCAATGCTATAGACCAAGTTATAAGGAATGGAAATATTAGGACTATCATGTGCAAGAAAGTGATGGTGATCCATAGCTGCATGGTCTAGGTACACTGTGGTAAGAGGGACATCATGGGGGCATATTGCAACCTCGAAGTGAGCTGCCAAACGAGTAGCAAAAATCCCACCATGTATTTTTCCCTTGAGATTTATTAAGACGGAGGCAACGAACCACAAAAGCTCCCAAGAAATAAGTGTTGTCGCCCTCTATTGCACAACATAAAACAGCAAGGTCTGGTGAACTAAGTGCACCCACCTTCTCCCTAGCAAGCAAGCATTTGGTAATAAAAAGTGCAAAGTAGCGAACATCAGGAAAATGCAAGCCACCGGCAGTGATGGCTGACACTCTCCTCTCATCACCCACTGTCAAAGTGCGACAGAAATCCACAAACTCAGCCAGCCTAGGCTCAGCCAAGCTCCCATCAGACGGGATCATGTGTATGTCACAAAATTCAGTAAGTGGTATCTGATGGTTTTCAGCATGTAAATCAAAGCTCACTTCAGGAGGATTATTCCTAGGCAAGAAAGTAAAGCTTTGAACTAAGACGTTTGTGAGGATTTGGTGCTGGTCACACTCATTTGCGATGAAGTCGGTGAGACCGGCATTGGCAATGAATTTCATGAACTCCTCATGAATTCCAGCTTCTTGCAGGAACGGGATGTGCGGCCATTCGCACGGCCGTACCTCCGCCACCCTCCGATGGTGGAGATCATTGTTAGAAGACTCCCCAATAACACCATTGGAGTTCTTCTTAGAGCCAAATTTCCTGAAGATATTCATGTCCGCGTACAATTTTTCCTATGAACAAAAATCTGAATTTTTAGTTCACAAATTTTTTCCAACAAAACTAATAGCAACTACTCATAGGGATACATAGAGGCCATAGCAAGCATTCAAACTACTTAGAACACTAAGAATTGAACATGCAAGCACATCTACAGCAGCACCAAGAGTAGCTATTTATTCAAAGTATGAACCACTAAAACGAAAACTAATTGGACAAATGATGGAGTCACATACCAAGCAACAATCCCCCGAAATAGTTTCAGAAACGGAGCTTCAAGCAAAGAGATCAAAATCCGCGGGTTTGAGCTCAAGAACACGGGGGAGAGAGAAAGAGTGACTTTTTCTCTTGAGGTAGGTGACAATGTGGGATGAAGAGATAAGTGAGGGGGCCCACGTGGGGACCACAACCCACCAGGGCACGCCTGGGGGTCCTAGCGTGGCCAGGTGGGTTGTGCCCACCTGGTGCACCTCCCTCTGGTAATTTTTGCACCAAAAATTCTTAAATATTAAGGAAAAAATCATATAAAATTTTCAGGGCATTCTGAGAACTTCTATTTTTGGGTCATTTTTTATTGCACGAGAAATTCAGAAAACAGACAAAACATGGCATTTTATTTTATTTAACTAATAAGAACAGAGAATAAAAGGTAGGGACAGAGGGTAGTGCTTACTAAATTCATCAACTTCATACCGTTCAAAAATGATCCATTAATAAGGTTGATCAGGTCTTATTAACAACCACTTTCCATTAGCATGAAACCGAAGAACTTCCATAAATCATTAAGTTACCTCAATGGGGATATGCATTTCCCCAACAATAAGCATTTCATATTTCTTTTTGATAGCATATATAGGTATTTGAAAACTTCCAGTAGTGATTGTCAGAGATTTTTCAATAACATTAATACCATTCACTTGGAATTGTTTCTTCGGAAAGTTCACCGTATGCGCATTACCATTGTTATGAAAAGTGACCTTGTTTTTATTACAATCGGTAACGGCCCATGCAGTGTTCAAGAAGGGCCTACCAAGGATAATTGACATGTTGTCGTCCTCGGGCATCTCAAGTATAACAAAGTCAGTAAGAACAGTAACATTAGCAACAACAACGGGCACATCCTCACAGATACGGTTAGGTATGGCAGTTGAATTATCAGCCATTTGCAAAGATATTTTAGTAGGTCTGAGTTTATTCAAGTCGAGTCTTTTATATAAAGAGAAAGGCATAACACCAACACCAGCTCCTAAATCACACAAAGCAGTTTTCAGATAATTCATTTTGATAGAGCGAGGTATAGTTGGTATTCCCCGATCTCCAAGTTTTTTAGGTACTCCATCTTTGAAAGTATAATTAGCAAGCATAGTGGAGATTTCAGCTTCCGGTATTTTTCTCTTATTTGTGATGATGTGTTTCATGTATTTTGCATAAGGAGGCATTTTCAAGATATCAGTCAAGCGAGTACGCAAAAAGACTGGCCTCAGCATTTCAGCAAAGCGTTCAAATTCTTCATCATCATTATTTTTAGTTGACTTGGGTGGAAAAGGCATAGGTTTTTGAACCCACGGTTCTCTTTCTTTACCGTGTTTTCTAGCCACAAAGTCTCTTTTGTCATATCTTTTATTCTTAGGTGGTGGGTTATCAAGATCAACAGGTGGTTCTATCCCAACATCATTATTTGGTTCTTTATCATTGTTTGGTTGAGTGTCTTCATGAACCTCATCATTATATTTTTCATTATCACTAGGAGAGTGTTCATTACCAGATTGAGTTTCAGCATCAGAGATAGAAGTTTCATTATCATTACCAGGAGGTTTCTCTATTTCAGGTTCACTAGAAGTATGTAAAGTCCTATCATTTTTCTTTTTCCTTTTCTTTTTAGAAGGACTAGGTGCACTAGTGTTAGCTTTTTGTGAATCTTGTTATATTATTTTTGGGTGTCCCTCAGGATAAAGTGGTTCCTGAGTCATTTTACCTCCTCTAGTTGCAACTCTAACAACAAAGTCATGCATATTATGATTCATTTCATCAAGTAATTCTCTTTGTGATTTAGCAACTTGTTCTAACTGAGTTTGAACCATAGAAGCATGCTTTCCAACACCTCTAACATCATTTGATATTCTAAATAACAAGTCACTCAAGCGAGCAATCATATCAGAGTTATATTTCAATTGTTTCATAACATTTGCATTGAAGTGATCTTGTTTTCTAATGTAGTTTTCAAACTCATAATGGCATTGACTAGGATGCATGTTGTGAGGATTATCATTATCATTGAACTTCATAAGAGAATTTACCTCTACCACCTTAGGCAGTGGTGGTGTATTAAGCCCATGTATTTCTTCAATAGGAGGTAAATTTTTAATATCCTCAGCTTTAATACATTTTTCCTTCATAGATTTCTTTACCTCTTGCATATCTTCGGGGATGAGATATAATATGCCCCTCTTCTTCGGAGTGGGTTTAGCCGGTGGTTCAGGAATAGTCCAATCATCACAATTTTTCAATATGTTATTCAATAATTCTTCAGCTTGTCCAACAGTCCGTTCCCTGAAAACACAACCAGCACAACTATCTAGGAAATCCCTAGAAGCATCGGTTAGTCCATTATAGAAGATATCAATTATTTCATTTTTCTTAAGAGGATGATCAGGCAAAGCATTAAGTAATTGGCAAAGCCTCCCCCAAGCTTGTGCGAGACTCTCTTCTTTAGTTTGTACAAAGTTAAATATTTTCTGTAAGGCAGCTTGTTTCATATGAGGAGGAAAATATTTTTCAGAGAAGTAATAAATCATATCGTGGGGACTACGCACAGAACCAGGAGCAAGAGTATTGTACCAAGCTTTAGCATCATGAGAAATGAATTAATTTTAGAATAAAGTAATAGCGAGTTTTCTCATCATGAGTAAAAGGGTGGCTATATCATTCAACTTAGTAAGATGTGCCACAACAGTTTTAGTTTCATAATGATGGAAAGTATCAGATTCAACCAAAGTAATTAACTCAGGGTCGACAGAGAATTAATAATCCTTATCAGCAATACAAATAGGTGAAGTAGCAAACTTAGGATCACGTTTCGTTCTAGCATTCAAAGATTTTTCTTTGTACTTGCATAATAATTTTTCTAGATCATCTCTATCATTGCAAGCAAGAATGTCTCTAGTTGCTTCTTCACTCATAACATAACCTTCCGGTACCTTAGACAATTCATATCTAGGAAGGCTAGTTCTAGCAGGTGTTTCAGGAGATTCAGTTTCAACCTCATCATCAGATTCAACAACATCATGTTGTATAACTCTAACAATTTGTTTATCAAGAAAATCACCAAGTGGCACATCATCATTATCAAGCAAGGTACTAGCATCATTATAAGCATCATTCATAGTAAAAGTAGCATCATCAATAACTTGCGACATATCAGAATTCATGGCATGTGGTGGTGTTGCAAGTTTACTCATAACAGAAGGTGAATCTAAAGCAGAACTGGATGGCAGTTTCTTACCTCCCCCCGTACTTGAGGGAAATATCTTCGGTTTAGGATCCTTCAGATTCTTCATAGTGATAATATGATAATAATCCCAAGTGACTCAACAAATATTGCTATGCTCCCCGGCAATGGCGCCAGAAAAAGGTCTTGATAACCCACAAGTATAGGGGATCGCAACAGTTTTCGAGGGTAGAGTATTCAACCCAAATTTATAGATTCGACACAAGGGGAGCCAAAGAATAATTGAAGGTATTAGCAGCTGAGTTGTCAATTCAACCACACCTGGAGATTAATTATCTGCAGCAAAGTGATCAGTAGCAAAGTAGTTTGATAGTTTTGATAGTAGTGACAGCAGCAATAGTGTCGGTGTCAAAACCGGAGGATCTCAGGTAGGGGGTCCCGAATTGTGCGTCTAGGCCGGATGGTAATAGGAGGCAAGGGACACGAAGTTTTACCCAGGTTTGGGCCCTCTCGATGGTGGTAAAACCCTACGTCCTGCTTGATTAATATTGATGATATGGTAGTACAAGAGTAGATCTACCACGAGATCGGAGAGGCTAAACCCTAGAAGCTAGCCTATGGTATGATTGTTGTTATGTATGTTGTCCTACGGACTAAAACCCTCCGGTTTATATAGACACCAGAGAGGGTTAGGGTTACACAAAGTCGGTTACAATGGTAGGAGATCTACATATCCGTATCGCCAAGCTTGCCTTCCACGCGAAGGAAAGTCCCTTCCGGACACGGGACGAAGTCTTCAATCTTGTATCTTCATAGTCCAGGAGTCCGGCTGAAGGTATAGTCCAGCCATCCGGACACCCCCTAATCCAGGACTCCCTCAGTAGCCCCTGAACCAAGCTTCAATGACGATGAGTCCGGCGCGCAGATTGTCTTCGGCATTGCAAGGCGGGCTCCTCCTCCAAGTACTTCATAGAAGATTTTGAACACAAAGATAGTGTCCGGCTCTGCAAAATAAGTTTCCACATATTGCCATAGAGAGAATAACATTTACATAAATCTAATATGCTGACTTATTCCATAGTGTGACACACCACGGCCAGGCCTTTATCCGAGTCGTTTCATTATCCCACCTCAGTGCGTCATGCGAGGCGGTTTCCTTGGCACGTCTTGTTAAAGCAGAGATCGTGTCCCCTTATTCCGGGATTCTCATCAATACGGGCGTGGGTAACCCAACCGCTTCTAGGACTCCTAGATCATAGGCAAGTCCAAACGGACACGGAGAGGACGCTTGATATTCACCCTCTTTATAAAGGGACAAGGCTTTTATTTTTCCCTCCCGTGCTCAATCGAATCCTTCCCCCACCTCAAGCTCAAACGCCCAAAGTTCAGGTCAGGTGCTCCGAACCTTCAATCATGTCCGAATCTAGCCTTCAAGGCCAACGGGTGCCTTCCTCCGTCACGGAGGAAGACATCAAAATGTCGAGGGAGGCCAGATATCTGACCGCCGAGATCTTGCGTCGGCTGCCTCCCCGAGGGCAGGCCGTCCCCACCCCCGAACCCAATGAAAACATCGTGTTCGTTTCCCACTTCCTCCGAGGTCTAGGCCTTGCTCTGGATCCTTTCGTCAGGGGTTTGCTGTTTTATTACGGGCTAGACTTCCATGATCTAGCTCCGGACTCCTTTCTTCATATCACGACATTCATTGTCGTGTGCGAGGCCTTCCTCTGGGTTACCCCTCACATTGGCCTATGGCTCAAGACCTTTGAAGTAAAGCCGAAGATGATCGAGGGGCAACATGCAGCGTGTGGAGGTGCCTCAATATGCAAGATGACGGGAGCTCCGTGGCCCAAAGGTTCCATCCCAGAGGTGTCTGAATTGTGGCAACAGGAGTGGTTCTACATCACGGCTCCTAGAAGTGCCAAGTGGGCGGATGCCCCTGTTTTCCGCTCGGGCCCTCCACCATAACTGATGTCATGGATCAGCAGAGGTCTGAGCTGGGGTCCAGCCAAGGACGTGCATGTACTGCAAAGCCGCATTCGAGATCTCTTCAATGGAGATTTCAGTTTGGTTGTGGTAATACAAGTTATGCTGGTTCGTCAAGTCCAGCCTTGCAAACGCCGACCTCTTTGCCTGTGGGAGTTCAATCCCGAGGGACCGCGTGTCTTTCAAAATTTTCTTGGCCTGACGCACGAGGAGATGTACAAGTCATTGTTTGGACCTCAGGTGGAGTGTCCGGAAATCATTGAGGACGTTGGCCTGAGTAGTAACCGCGCCGCCGAACAGGTAAGGCATCTTCCGGCCGAACATACTATCTCTCCTTTGTTACGAAGTTATTTCTGAGAGTTTGCTTTTTGACCAGGACTGGCTAGCAAAGGCGAAGTTGATTCGGTGTTCGGCCCCCCTCCCTGAGGGTTTGGAAAATCCGGTATTGGAAAAGATGCTCCAGACCGCACCTTGCCCGGAGCCCTTGAAGGAAGATACTGTGGAGGATAATGCGGGCGGACGTGGGCCCCCAACGCTGCCCATTCTAATCGAGGGAGCGAGCGTCTCCATGAAGGAAGACGACTAGAAGAGGAAAAGGACTGCGCCCGGGGATTCGGAAGCTGAAGCTTCTAAACGGGAGAAGAAGTCTCCCACAGAGGGTCCTACCTTGGGGGGCGCTGTTGCCGCACAAAGTCCGCGGGGGGATCAATTCTCCCGCGAGTCGTAAGTGACCCGAAATACTTTAATAGTACAGATATGCCATCTTTTTCTTCTGAGAAAATAACCACCGCATATGTCTTTGCAGTTCGGGCCTTAGCCCCTCTCAAATGAGCTCGTCTTTGGGGGATCTTCTTCCAGAGATGATGGAGAGCGAAACGCCTCCTCCGGACTCCTCCGCTCCGGAAGCGGGCGACCCTGAAGTGTCGTCGTGGAGGGCCTCTCCGAGTCCGGTGAGGCCAGAAGATAATCCCATTGACCCCCGAAGTTCCCAGTGTCTGACTCCCGAAGAGAGCAGACAAAAGAGTCCGACACCATCTAGTGTGCGATCGGATGTTCTGAGGGAGTTGGTGGGGCGAGCGGCCATCTCAGATGAACACCGTGTGCTGATGAATACGGTGATGGAGAGAATATCGTGCGCCGAAAGCGGATTGCATGAAGCTTTTATGAGTCTACTGACAGGCTTTGAGGTACGTAAAAGAATGTATGATAGTCCTGCACATGCTAGGTGTGCCCTGTGTAGATAGTAGCCCCTGAGACTCTGGTTGTCGTCGGAAACAATGACGAACAGAGGATCATATTCCTAGGTAATAACCATACTGCCTCTATGTGCAGGTGATGGAAGCTCCGGTGGCTAGCCGGACTAGCGAGTTTGCCCATTTAGAATGGCAGTTGGATGCGGCAGACGCCGACATCGAGCTTGTTAACAAAAGGCTTGACGAGGCATAGGGTAAGTGTCATTAGCTGGTAAACACCACATAGGAAGAGCAGCATGATGTCAGTATCTTTAATATGTTGTGACTGCAGATGGAACTGCCACTATTGAAGCCTTGCGGGTAGAACTTGCCCGAGCCAAGGAACAAGCGAGGTTGGGTAATGCAGCTGCTTTAAAGGCGGCCGAAGAGTTGCAAGCCGAGAAGGCCGCGCATGGCGAGAGCCAAGACAAGATGGCCAAGATATCCATAGAATTAAAAGCCGCCGCCGACCATTGCCGGGTTCTTGAAAAGGAAAACCAAGCGAAGGCATCGGACCTTGAGAAGGCAGCTGTGACGAAAAAGGACCTCCGCTCTGCTATGAGGGCAAAGAAGGAGGAGCTGCGGGAAGCCAGGGATATTGTAGATGGGAAATCCTTTATGTTGCGAAGGAAGTTCGGAGATCTACGGTATGCCCCTCTGGATCGGCTGTGGAGTTTGGAGGATGTATATATGGATTTGGCGGCGAGCGCTGCCGATGCGGCCAAGTATTTCCGGGGTCAGATGGACCGTGAAGTACACCAGCTGTTTTGGAGATAATTCCATTGTCCCGAGCGTCCGCTTTCATTGACTGACCAATTAGCCGAATGGGCCGAACTAAATAGGTTGTCCGGACTTTCCATGAGGTCTGTTGTGGATCAGCTATGGCCGGAAAGGTCAAAACCAAACAACTATTTCAGTTTGGTGCAGCAGTTCCTTGACGTGGTGCCGCACATTAATGCGATGAGGAGGTCGGCGTGCATAGAGGGTGCACGGATGGCCTTTGCCCGTGATGAAGCATACTGGGCGGAGATGGATGCTACCACTGTTGCAGCGCGGGATTCGGCCATAGGTCGAAGGGCTACTGAGCACTACTTTGAAGAAGTTCTTGAGGGTTCTCGTTTGATAGAGACCCAGTGCTCAAAAAATATTATGTTTGAGTGATATGTAATCTCATTGTAATCGAAATGCTTTTATAAATTTTTATAAGGCTATTTTTATACTTTTGCCTGAAAGTAATATGATGCCTCCTCGGCGGCCGTTTATGTATACACGTGTATAACCTGAAAGATTGCAGCCGTCGGCTTCAACCCTCACGCATATAATGTGGAGGTGCTCACAAAAACACGTGTTCACACTTAACCCAACGTCTTGGTCCTATTAAGGAGGTGATAGCGGAGCGAGCGAGGCAACCGGACTATAATGCTTTAGCACTTTTACTTAGCCATAGGAGTTTGACAATGGGGCTACTAGATAGCCCCTGGTGGCTCCGCACTCTCCCGATTCTGGGGTGCGTACATGCCTGGCCAGAAAATGGCCCTTTGTTAAGGCGGAGGAATTCTAACATTCCCATAGGTCATCGAGTGGTTGACCAGTCTCACGCTATATCATGACAGTCAGTTTTCGGCTTTCTCTACTAAGGTGCTTGTCCGGATGAACCAGTGCACAATCGCAGTAGTTCTCCTGGTGCTACCTTAGCCAGTAAAGCGGAACGTAAGGCACCAAAACACAGGAGCCGGGCAAACCCAACATTTGACCAAAGACAACGATTCGGAGCTGATGCATATAGGGCCAAACTCGCGACGCCGAACACTCCCTAAGGTATTCGATCTTTATGGTATAAACTGGGACTAAATAATGGCCTTTGTAAGAAGCCCCAGGTACGTGCATTGTTCTGGCATGGCCACATGCCAAGACGTCAGCATCCTTCTCAATGGTGGATATGTATCAACAAGAGACAGTAAAAAAGGTTGACGCAGGGTCTTAATCTAAAAAGAATCCTTGGAGCGGGTCCCTGCTGCACATCTGTGCTTGTGTCTCTGTTGTGCCGTATCCTGGACGGGTGTAGCACGATGATCGTCTGTAAAAGAGAGGAAGTTAAGTGAAAAAGTTATCGTGCAAAAAGATAGTTTTGAAAGAAACCATGTATAATTCAAGATGATAAGAAATTGCCACTTGTCTGCGCGCGTTGAGCCCCTTGTATTAACAAATAGGGGTGTGACCACTTATTCGGTATAAATAGCGGCGCCGGACTTGATTAGTTGTATCTGAGGTCTTGACGACCTATTGGATGCTTTCGCTTGTCCGGGCGCCTTTAGTGTGCGGCTGCCAAGGCAGCCTCACTCTCTTCGGCGCGCAGAGATCGCTTGATATTTCTGTGCACTATAATGATGCCACGTGGACCGGGCATCTTGAGTGTGAGGGAGGCGTAGTGTGGTATTGCATTAAAGCGAGTGAAAGTTGCGCGTCCGAGCAGTGCTTGACAGCCACTTTGAAACGGAGCAATGTGGAAAGTTAAATGCTCACGGCGGAAGTTATCAGGGGAGCCGAATATAACTTGTAGTAGGAGGGAGCCCGTACAACAAGCCCCTGGGCCTGGCGTTACTCCTTTAAAGGTAGTATTGCTATGGCGAATTTGTGTTGGGTCTAACCCCATCCCGCGGATTGTATCCTGATATATTAGGTTTAAGCTACCGCCGCCGTCCATCAAGACTCTTGTGAAGTGATATCCGCCAATTACTGGGTCTAATACCAGGGCAGCCCATCCTGCGTGTCAGATACTTGCTCAGTAATCGCGATGGTCGAAAGTGATCGGTTGAGATGACCAGTGGCAGGACTTCGTGGTGACAGGCACTTGGGTATATTTTCCTGGGAGTGCCGTGTTGTTTTTTCCCTTGATTACGTGTAACACGTTTACTATTTTGACTTCTGGTGGAAATTTCTTTTGTTCCCCCGTGTCTTGCTTGGGGGGCTCGTCCTCGTCTTCACTTGGTGTATCCTCCCCCTTGTGTACGGCGTTGAGTTTTCCAGACTGCTTGAAGACCCAACATTCTCTGTGGGTATGATTAGCAGGTTTAACAGGGGTACTATGAATCTGGCATACTTGGTCCAGAATTTTGTTGAGGCTGGACAATTCATCCCTGGTGCCTTTAGGGGGCGGCTTTTGACCTGGCCGAGAGCTTTTGAATCCGGCCTTTACTGTCGTGCCCTTCATGTTGTCTTCTTTATTTCGGCGTTTGTTATTGCTGTTGCGCCATGATTTCCCGTTTCCATCTCTAACTTCAGATGTACTAGGGGCACTGGTGCTGCATCTGGCTAGCCAGTTGTCCTCACCCGTGCAAAAGCGGGTCATGAGGTTTGTTAATGCGGCCATCGTTCTCGGCTTCTTTTGGCCGAAGTGTCTGGCGAGCCATTTGTCACAGACGCTATGCTTGAAAGCTGCCAAGGCTTCGACGTCCGGACAGTCGACAATCTAGTTCTTTTTAGTAAGAAACCTGTTCCAAAGCTTTCGGGCTAACTCTCCGGGCTGTTGAGTTATATGACTCAAATCGTCCGCATCCGGAGGTCGGACATAAGTCCCTTGAAAATTTGCCCGAAATCCATCTTCGAGCTCTTCCCAACTTCCAATGGAGCTTTCGGGAGGCCTTTGAGCCAGTGACGAGCTGGCCCTTTGAGCTTGAGGGGTAAGTACTTGATGGCATGGAGATCATCTCCTCGAGCCATATGGATATGGAGGATGTAGTCCTCAATCCAGACCCCGGGGGTCTGTTGTTCCGTCGTATGCCTCTATGTTTACGGGCTTGAATCCCTCTAGAAATTCATGGTCCAGCACCTCATCGGTGAAAATAGGGGGTGTGCGGCACCCCTGTAGCTGGGTGTACCGCGTTGTTCGGATGTTTGTTGTGTTGCATTGTACGCTGGGGCGTGCTTGCGTGGTCCATAGATGGATCTTGTTGCACCGTCCTTTGGGTGCGAGCCCTCGCATGGGTTGCGTGTTGTATTGTGAGCGGCGTTGTATGCCGCTCTGTGTTGGTAGAGGGGTCGTCCATCCGACCAGGTGGCTGCTTTGATATTTGATTGTGGGGGGTCTGAGGCCTCCTCATTGAATTCGGGTAGCAGCTTCCGCTTTGGGTAGCTCTTTGTAGCGACCAGACCTCAAACAGTCTGATCTCTGTGCTCCGGTGTCATCCCTGGATCAGTAATGCTGACACCACACAGTACTCGGAGGATTTATAACAGAGTAGCAATCACACACTTATTACATCGAGTGTCTCAAAAGAGAACTTATTACAATAAGTATGGCTTAAGGCCATCTAATAACGATAACAGTGGAAGGCTTGGAAGATAAGTGAGTCCATCAACTCCAACGACATCACTGAGTATAGAACCACGACCTAAAAACTCCTTAATCATCGTCTGAAAAGTCTGCAACATTAACGTTGCAGCCCAAAAATGGGTCAGCACATGGAATATGCTGGCAAGGTAACACATAGAGAATAATGGAATGAAACAGCTATACTATATGCATATTTGGCTGGTGGAAAGCTCTATGGTTACAGTTTTGTGTAAAGCCAATTTTTCCCTACTTCAAAGGAATAAAATTTAATTACTATCATGGTGGTTGTTAAACATTGAGAATGGTTGACAGCATTCTCAATCCCAATTAAGCATCAACATTAAAACCCAACAATATTAATTAAAGTAACATCTTGAGATTCACATGACTATCCAAGTACTAGATACTCAAGATGTCCATAACCGAGGACACGGCTAACCATGATTAGTTTATTACACTCTGCAGAGGTTTGCGCACTTTTCCCCACAAGACTCGATCGCCTCCGTTTGGTTTCTCGCACTACATGGTGTTTGAGAAGACGGATGACCGAGACATAGTCTTTCAGAAGCGCTAGCACCTTACGATGGGTAGACCGTACCACCTACATCCCCTACATCTGCTAGTCTACCACTGTAAGAGTTCGCCCGACTTAGTCAACTATGCTAGAGCCCATAATAGCTTGTGGCTGCACACGGAAGTTTCTAGTATGAATAGTCTCATGATCCCTTTGAGCCTGGGTGGCGGTCCAAAAGAAAACATGCAAGTCCTGGAATACCCAGGTGCCTCAATCCACCCAGATGTGTGTTTAAGTTGCCACCTTAGATAAACCATTAATTAACAATCTCACATCTGTCATGGATATCACTCACCCAATCCACGTCTACTAGCATAGCATGGCATAATAAGCAAACGTAGAAGTAACTCCCAAAGGTTTGATAATAACAGGTAATAGGTACTACCTTAACTACTTCCCATCCCACAATTTAATTAGATCCTAATCATGCAATGTGTGAGGATTGATCTAATGCAATAAAACTGGGTAGTAGAAAATGTATGATCAAAGTGTTACTTGCCTAGCTGATGATCCGCGAAACCTAACTATTCGAAGTAACACACGGCGCACTCCGGGTATTCTATCGCAGACAAACAAACAAGCATACAATAAGTACTCATCTAATGCACAGGTAAAACTCAAATAAGATCTAACCAGAAGGTTCAACTTAAGAACTTCGGTTGGCAAAAAGAATCAAATCGAACGAAGCAACGAAAGACAAACGGCGAAAGAAAACAACTTCGTTCTAGTAATCTGGATCTAGAGCAAATTTTATAGTAACAAAAACTTGTTTAAGTTGGTTAAATGGATAGAGGGTTTCGAGACGAATCCCTAGGCGCTTGAATCGCCTGATTCCGATAAACAAGGAAAAAGTTAAACTAAAACGAAAATCGGATCAGGAATCACGATCAGAAAAATCGCGGATTTAATCCGAGAAAAAGAAAAACGACGAAGGCCGAATATTTTTTTATTTATTCCGCTCGGAAGAAAAAAAAAGAAATACTAAACGGACTACAAAAATTACGAAATAAATTTTCACGGGCTTCTAAAATCAAGCCGCACAAGGTGAACATTTATTTGGGCCCTAAATGCAATTTTGAAAAACGCACTTTTTTCCTAAATTCAAATAAAACACCGAAAAACTCCAAAATAAAATCTTATTTGATTTTTTTATTAAATCCTCAATATTTCTTTATTTTGGGAAAGTCATTTTATTCCCTCTCTCATATTTTTGTAATAGAAATAATTGATGATAAAATAAATAAAATCAAATGATCCTATTCTCAAAATTTGAGAGAACTCAAATATGAAAATAACGAAATCCCCAACTCTCTCCGTGGGTCATTGAGTTGCGTAGAATTTCTAGGATCAACCAAAATGCAAAATAAAATATGATATGCATGATGATCTAATGTATAACATTCCAAATTGAAAATTTGGGATGTTACATTCTTGGAGGCGCGATTGTCACCGTACCTTGCTGCTGTGTTTAGTATTTTACTCCATCTGATGTGGAGTGTGTCTTGCGCAGCCTTGAGCCTTTGCTTCTGCTTTTTCAGACTCCTCGCGGTGGCAACAAGCCTTTTACGCGCAGTCTGCTGCTCCAGGTGTCTGTCCGGCGTTATGTTGTCCGGACCATTATCCTTGATAGGATTTGTTTGTTCGGTTTGATTATCCGGATTGCCGTTGTCCGGCAGCGGTACGCCCTGCTCCAGCGCTGGGTCTGTGTGATCGCTATTTCTGTCAAGGCGGGATTTGGGGCGGCGCTTGCGTCGCCGCTTTGACTGCTTTTCGAGGGAACAAGCCTTTGGTGCGTCCTTCCGCTCCTCGTCGTCATCTTTTGCTGCGTCCACCATGTATACATCATATGACTAGGTGGCGTTCCAGGGCCCAATAGGCGCTAGTTCTTCATCGTCTCCTTCATCGGCGTCCATACCGTCGATGTCTTCGGAGTCGAAGTCGAGCATGTCGGTTAAATCGTCGACAGTGGCTACAAAGTGGATGGTGGATGGGCTTGAATTTCTTCTTCGTCCGCATCCCAATCTCGCTGACCATAGTCCGGCCAGGGCTCTCCTGATAAAGAGAGAGACTTTAGTGATTTTATAATATCGCCAAAGGGCGAGTGCTGAAAGATGTTCACGGCAGTAAACTCCATGATCGGCGCCCAATCAGATTCGACCGGCAGAGGCGCGAATGGTTCGGAGTCCAGAGAGGAGTCCGGCTCCTTGGAATCATGAGTCTCGCAGAGTGCGGGGCTGGTGTTTGGCTCGATCGCTGTTAGGATCGCAGCCCCCGAGGCGGCGTCCAACCACCCATCCTCGATCAGCGCGGTTGGCTCCGAATTAAGGGTCGAATCCGATGCCGGGGCGGCCTTCAGGGCACTGTTAGCCGGCAGAGCTAGATCATGCTCGTCGTGGCAGTGAGGCGCGCTCGGTAGTGGCTCGAATCCGTCGAAGATCAAGTCCCCGCGGACGTCAGCCGTGTAGTTTAAACTTCCAAATCTGACCTGACGGCCAGGGCCATAGCTTTTGATCTGCTCTAGATGGCCAAGTGAATTGGCCCGCGGTGCGAAGCCGCCGAAGACGAAGATCTGTCCGGGGAGGAAGGTCTCACCCTAGACTGCATCGCCATTGATGATCGTAGGAGCCATCAAGCCTGACGGCGACGACACAGAGGAACTCTCAATGAAAGCACCAATGTCGGTGTCAAAACCGGCGGATCTCGGGTAGGGGGTCCCGAACTGTGCGTCTAGGCCGGATGGTAACAGGAGGCAAGGGACACGAAGTTTTACCCAGGTTCGGGCCCTCTCGATGGAGGTAAAACCCTACGTCCTGCTTGATTAATATTGATGATATGGGTAGTACAAGAGTAGATCTACCACGAGATCGGAGAGGCTAAACCCTAGAAGCTAGCCTATGGTATGATTGTTGTTGCGTATGTTGTCCTACGGGCTAAAACCCTCCGGTTTATATAGATACCAGAGAGGGTTAGGGTTACACAAAGTCGGTTACAATGGTAGGAGACCTACATATCCGTATCGCCAAGCTTGCCTTCCACGCCAAGGAAAGTCCCTTCCGTACACGGGACGAAGTCTTCAATCTTGTATCTTCATAGTCCAGGAGTCCAGCTGAAGGTATAGTCCGGCCATCCGGACACCCCCTAATCCAGGACTCCCTCAAATAGTAACTGTAACAGTGATAGCAGTAATTTGGTAGCAAGTGTAACAGTGATGATAGCAATAGTAACGCAGCAAGATCAGTAAGGATAAATTCGTAGGCATTGGACCGGTGACTTGTTGGATGATATTCATCATGTGACAGTTATAACCTTGGGCGATACGGCACTAGCTCCAGTTCATCGATATAATGTAGGCATGTATTCCGTAAATAGTCATACGTGCTTTATTAAAAGAACTTGGATGACATATTTTGTCCTACCCTCCCGTTGCAGCGGGGTCCATATTGGAAACTAAGGTATATTAAGGCCTCCTTTTAATAGAGAACCAGAACAAAGCATTAACACATAGTGAATACTTGAACTCCTCAAACTACGGTCATCACCGAGAGTGGGCCCGGTTGTTGTCACTCCGGGGTTGTCGGATCATAACATGTAGTAGGTGACTATAACTTGCAAGATCGGATCTAAAACATGGATATAATGATGAATTCATAAATGGTTCAGATCTGAGTTCATGGCACCCGGGCCCAAAGTGACAAGCATTAAGCATGGCAAAGTCATAGCAACATCAATGTAGGAACATAGTGGATACTAAGGATTAAGCCCTAACAAAACTAACTCGATTACATGATGAATCTCATCCAACTCCTCACCGACTAGCGAGCCTATGAAGGTATTACGCACTCCCGATGGGGAGCATCATGGAATTGGCGATGGAGAAGGGTTGGTGATGATGAAGAACAAAGATCCCCCTCTCTGGAGCCCCAAACGGATTCCAGATCTGCCCTCCCGAGGAAGAACAGGTCTTGGCGGCGGCTCCGTCTTGTGGATCGCGATAATTCTTTCTCCCTGATTTTTTTTCTTGAAATAATGTGATTTTATAGTATCAGGGGGGTCAGCAACGGGGCCACTAGGTGGGTACAACCCACCTGGGCGTCCCAGGAGAGGGGGCACGTCTTGGTGGGTTGTGCCCACCCAGGGGCCCCTCTCTGGTGGGTCTTGGCTCCAAAAATTCTTATTATTGATATAAAAAATCCTCGCAAAGTTTCATTCCATTCCGAGAACTTTTATTTCTACAAAAAAACACCATGGTAGTTCTGCTAAAAACAGCGCCAGTCCGGGGTTAGTTTCATTCAAATTATGCAAATTAGAGTCCAAAACAATAGGAAAAGCGTTAGAAAAAGTAGATACATTGGAGACGTATTAACGTTCATGAGACCAGTTCCACCGACAGACATGCAACTAGTTTTGCATAAAGGTGGCTGGCGGATGTCTGCTTCTCCAACTTTAGTTGAATCGGATTTTACTGCGGCCGGTCCTTGTTGAAGGTTAAGACAACAAACTTGATAAATCACCGTTGTGGTTTTGATGCGTAGGTAAGAACGGTTCTTACTAGAAGCCCGTAGCAGCCACGTAAAACTTGCAACAACAAAGTAGAGGATGTCTAACTTGTTTTTGCAGGGCATGTTGTGATGTGGTATGGTCAAGACATGATGAGATAAAAGTTATTGTATGAGATGATCATGTTTTGTAAAAGTTATCGGCAACTAGCAGGAGCCTTATGGTTGTCCCTTTATTGTATGAAATGCAAACGCCATGTAATTTCTTTACTTTATCACTATGCGTTAGCGATAGTTGTAGAAGCAATTGTTGGCGACACAACCATGACGCTACGATGGAGATCAAGGTGTCAAGCCGGTGATGGTGGAGATCATGACGGTGCTTTGGAGATGGAGATCAAGGGCACAAGATGATGATGGCCATATCATGTCACATATTTTGATTGCATGTGATGTTTATCTTTTATGCATCTTATTTTGCTTAGTACGGCGGTAGCATTATAAGATGACCCCTCACTACAATTTCAAGGTATAAGTGTTCTCCCTAAGTATGCACCGTTGCGACAGTTCGTCGTGTCGAGACACCATGTGATGATCGGATGTGATAAGCTCTACGTTCACATACAACAAGTGCAAGACGGTTTTGCACATGCCGAATACTGCCACCTCTTGAGCACTGCGTTGGTTTTCCCTTGAAGAGGAAAGGGTGATGTAGTAAAGCAGCGTAAGTATTTCCCTAAGTTTTTGAGAACCAAGGTATCAATCCAGTAGGAGACCACGCGCGAGTCACCTCGTACCTACACAAACAAACAAGAACCTCTCAACCAACGCGATAAAGGGGTTGTCAATCCCTTCACGGCCACTTGCAAGAGTGAGATCTGATAGAGATGATAATAATAAGATAAATATTTTTGGTATTTTTATGATATAGATTGAAAGTAAAGATTGCAAAATAAAATAGATTGGAAACTTGTATGATGCAAAATAGACCCGGGGGCCATAGGTTTCACTAGTGGCTTCTGTCAAGATAGCATAAGTATTACAGTGGGTGAACAAATTACTGTCGAGCAATTGATAGAAAAGCGAATAATTATGGGAATATCTAGGCATGATCATGTATATAGGCATCACGTCCATGACAAGTAGACCGACTCCTACCTGCATCTACTACTATTACTCCACACATCGACCGCTATCCAGCATGCACCTAGAGTATTAAGTTCATAAGAACAGAGTAACGCCTTAAGCAAGATGACATGATGTAGAGGGATAAACTCATGCAATATGATGTAAACCCCATCTTTTTATCCTCGATGGCAACAATACAATACATGTCATTTCCCTTTCTGTCACTGGGATCGAGCACCGCAAGATTGAACCCAAAGCTAAGCACTTCTCCCATTGCAAGAAAGATCAATCTAGTAGGCCAAACCAAACTGATAATTCGAAGAGACTTGCAAATATAAACCAATCATACATAAAAGAATTCAGAGAAGATTCAAATATTGATCATAGATAGACTTGATCATAAACCCACAATTCATCGGATCACGACAAACACACCACAAAACAAGATTACATCGAATAGATCTCCAAGATAATCGAGGAGAACTTTGTATTGAGATCCAAAGAGAGAGAAGAAGCCATCTAGCTACTAGTTATGGACCCTAAGGTCTGAGGTAAACTACTCACACATCATCGGAGGGGCCATGGAGTTGATGTAGAGGCCCTTCGTGATCAATGCCCCTCCGACGGAGCTCCGGGAAAGGCCCCAAGATGGGATCTCTTGGGTACAGAAGGCTGCGGCGGTGGAAATAGGGCTTCATGGTGCTCCTGGATGTTTTCAGGGTAGGTGAACATATATAGGAGGAAGAAGTAGGTCGGTTGAGCCACGAGGGGGGAGGGCGCGCCCAGGGGGTAGGTGCGCCCCCTGCCTCGTGGCTTCCTCGTTCGTTTCTTAACGTCCACTCCAAGTCCTCTGGATCACGTTTGTTCCAAAAATCACGTTCCCGAAGGTTTCATTCCCTTGGACTCCGTTTGATATTCCTTTTCTATGAAACACTGAAATAGGCAAAAAACCAACAATTTGGGCTGGGCCTCTGGTTAATAGGTTAGTCCCAAAAAAAATATAAAATTGTAAAATAAAGCCCATTAACATCCAAAACAGATAATATAATAGCATGGAACAAACAAAAATTATAGATACGTTGGAGACGTATCAAGCATCCCCAAGCTTAATTCTTGCTCTTCCTCGAGTAGGTAAATGATAAAAACAGAATTTTTGATGTGGAATGCTTTCTAGAATATTCTTCAATGTATTTTTCTCTATTATGGCATAAATGTTCAGATCCGAAAGATTCAAGATAAAAGTTTATTGTTGACATAAAAATAGTAATACTCCAAGTATGTTAATCAAGCAATTATGTCTTATCAAAATACCATAGCCAAGAAAACTTATCCCTACAAAGTCATATAGTTTGGCCATGCTTCATTTTTGTCAAACAAAATGCTCTCATCATGTACAACCCCGATGAAAAGCCAAGCAATTGTTTCATACTTAGCCTTTTCAAACCCTTTCAACTTTCACACAATATATGAGCGCAAGCCATGGACATAGCACTATGGGTGGAATAGAATATGATGATTGAGCATGTGTGAGAAGACAAAAAGGGAGAAAGTCTCACAATGACGTAGCTAATCAATGGGCTATGGAGATGCCCACCAATTGATGTCAATGCAAGGAGTAGGGATTGCCATGCAACGGATGCACTAGAGCTAAATATATGAAAGCTCATCAAAGAAACTAAGTGGGTGTGCATCCAACTTGCTTGCTCACGAAGAGCTAGGGAATTTGAGGAATCCCATCATTGGAATATACAAGCCAATTTCTATAATGAAAAATTCCCACTAGTATATGAAAGTGACAAAATAAGAGACTCTCTATCATGAAGATCATGGTGGTACTTTGAAGGACAAGTGTGGAAAAAGGATAGTAACATTGTCCCTTCTCTATTTTTCTCTCATTTTTTTCTTTCTTCCTTTTTTATTTGGGCCTTCTTATTTTTTTCTCTTTTTTGGCCTCTTTTCTCCTCTCTTTTTTCGTTCCTAGTCTCATCCTGTCTTGCGGGGGAATCATAGTCTCCATCATCCTTTCCTGACATGGGACAATGCTCTAATGATGATCATCACAATTTTATTTTCTTACAACTCAAGAATTACAACTCGATACTTAGAACAAAATATGACTCTATGTGAATGCCTCCAGCGGTGTACTAGGATTGCGATGAATCAAGAGTGACATGAATGAAAAAATTATGAACGGTGGCTTTGCCACAAATACGAGGTCAACTACATGATCATGCAAATCAATATGACAATGATGATGCATGTCATAATAAATGGAATGGTGGAAAGTTGCATGCCAATATATCTCGGAATGGCAATGGAAATGCCATAATAGGTAGGTATGGTGGCTGTTTTGAGGAATATATAAGGAGGCTTATGTGTGATAGAGCGTATCATATCACGGGGTTTGGATGCACCGGCGAAGTTTGCACCAACTCTCAAGGTGAGAAAGGGCAATGCACGGTACCGAAGAGGCTAGCAATGATGGAAGGGTGAGAGTGCATATAATCCATGGACTCAACATTAGTCATAAAGAACTCACATACTTATTGCAAAAATCTACAAGTCATCAAAACCAAGAACTACGCGCATGCTCCTAGGGGGATAGATTGGTAGCAAAAGACCATCGCTCGTCCCCGACTGCCACTCATAAGGAAAGCAATCAAAGAACACCCCATGCTTTCAAATTTGTCACATAACATTCACCATATGTACATGCTACGGGACTTGCCAACTTCAACACAAGTATTCATCAATTTCACAATTACTCAACTAGCACACTTCTAATATTACCACCTTTATATCTCAAAACCATCTATCAAGCATCCAACTTCTCTTAGCATTTTTTAACCAAAGTGAATTACCATGCTGTTCTAAAGGACTCTCAAAATGATATAAGTGAATCATGAGAGATCAATTATTTCTATAAAATAGAACCACCGCCGTGCTCTAAAGGATATAAGCGAAGCACTAGAGCAAAAATTATCCAACTCAAAAGATTTAACCGAAGTACATAGAGTATTCCCAATTCATGTATGTCTCTCCCAAAAGGTGTGTACAGCAAGGATGATTTTGGTAAACTAAAAAAGCAAGGACTCAAATTATACAAGACGCTCCAAGCAAAACACATATCATGTGGCAAATAAAAATATAGCTCCAAGTAAAGTTACCGATGGACGAAAACGAAAGAGGGGATGCCTTCCGGGGCACCCCCAAGCTTAGGCTTTTGGTTGTCCTTGGATTTTACCTTGGAGTGCCTTGGGCATCCCCAAGCTTAGGCTCTTGCCACTCCTTGTTCCATAATCCATCAAATCTTTACCCAAAACTTGAAAACTTCACAACACAAAACTTAAAAGAAAAATCTCCGTGAGCTCCGTTAGTAAAAGAAAACAAACCACCACTTCAAGGTACTGTAATGAACCTACTGTATTTATATTGGTATTAAACCTACTGTATTACAATTTCTCTATGGTTTATAAACTATTTTACTAGCCATAGATTCATCAAAATAAGCAAACAACACACGAAAAACAGAATCTGTCAAAAACAGAACAGTCTGTAGTATTCTGTAGGTTTATAATACTTATGGAACCCTAAAAATTCTAAAATAAATTTCTGGACGTGAGTAATTTATCTATTAATCATCTACAAAAAGAATTAACTAAATAGCACCCTCCAGTAAAAAATGGCAGCAATTATCGTGAGTGCTAAAGTTTCTGTTTTTTACAGCAAGATCAAAAAGACTTTCCCCAAGTCTTCTCAACGGTTCTACTTGGCACAAACACTAATTAAACACAAAAAATACAACCAAAACAGAGGCTAGATAAAGTATTTATTACTAAACAGGAGAAAAAAGCAAGGAATAAAAATAAAATTGGGTTGCCTCCCAACAAGCACTATCGTTTAACGCCCCTACACTACAAAAAAAGACACATCCGTGACATTTTGGGCCGAACGAAATTTTTTTCAGTCATACATATGACACTTCTATGACGATAATTGTGACAAAACCTGGTATCATCATAGATGTGGTGGGATCATACTTCTATGACAAAAAATCATGACAGAAAATGGGCTTTTCGTCCTGGGTGGGCCGAAGACGCAGCTGCATGACATTCTTTGGGCCGTCCATGACAGAAAAAACTGTGGTAGAAGCGAGGGGGAGGAAAATTTTGGGGAGTTCCCAGTTACGGTGGGAGGTCGGGGGCCGAGCGATGCGTGTTTCTCTCATACACGTACGCGCGTGTGTGCGAGGCATTGGCTCTAACTGAACCCGAGCGAGGCGTTGGGCTCTAACTGAACCCGAGCGATTGCACTGCAGGCTACGTGTTACTGAACCCGAGTGATCGATCGATGGCTGTTAACTGAACCCGATCGAGCGATTCCTTCGCTACTGCTGCTAACTGAAGCCGATCGATGCTGCCTCTGGATGAACAGTGAGCGTTGCGGGGGAGGGGG
>NC_041388.1:312924641-312951699 GCF_002162155.2 Triticum dicoccoides | reverse complement strand
GGGGGTGGATGAACAGTTCCCGGTGGGGGTGGATGAACAGGACCCCGATCGATCGAGCCGGTTGGGGCTGGATGAACAGGACCCCGTGGAGGGCTGGATGAACAGGACCACCCCGTGGAGGGCAGGATGAACAGTAGACGGTGGAGGGCAGCATGAATAGTAGCCCGTGGAGGGGTGGTTGAATAGGAGCTCGTGGAGAGGGCTGGTTGAACAGTAGCCGGTGGAGTAGCGCGTGGTGGAGGCTGGATGAACAGGAGCTCGTGGATGAACAGTCGCAGGTGGAGGCTGGAGGAGGTCGTCCGTTTTGCGGTACGCCACACCCCTCCCGATCAACAGGACCCCCGTTTCGACCGTAGGAGGTTCGTTTCCTCCGTTTTGCGGTACGCCAGACCCCTCCCGATGAACAGGAACCCGTTTCGAACGAGGTCGGTCGAACACAAGGCCGTTTCCTCCGTTCTGCGGTACGCCAGGCCTCGTTTCCATTGCCTGTTCCGTCCAAGCCCTCCCAATGAACACGAGCATTTCGTTGCCTCCCCATGAACACGACGCATTTCGTTGCCTCCCCATGAACACGACAACGACGCTATTTCTCCGTTCCGACCCAGCCATGTACACGAGCCCTAGCCGTACATATGCGTGAGTAGGCGTTCGAGACCCCGCCCGTATGTACACATGCGTGGCCGTATTTTCTTTCTTGCACCCTGGCCACTGTACGTATGTGTACATGCTATGTGCGCGCCTCGACTACGACACATGCGCGCCTCTACATCGACCAGTATATATGTACGTACACGTTCGCGACCAGAATGACAACGCTACGTACGCTTCGACCAGGTGGGTCCCGACTGTCAGGCACTTCCTTGCGTGCAAAGATGTAGCTGGTGGGTCCCAGCAGTCAGGGGCAAACGTTTTTTTCGCGAAATACGATGGCCCGTCCGGCGGGTCCCCGCTGTCAGGTGGAGGAATAATTATTTTGCGCGTAATAAGGAGGCACTTCCTTGCTGCGGCCGTGGACCCAGTTGTCAGCGTCTCCACGTACAGTACTCTTCCGATGGAAGTCGGTCGTTGACCACATTGACCACGCCGCATCGAGAGCACCACGGCAGTGGACTACAGCGAGGCCTAGGAAGGAGACGACGCGGATCCGGGGAAGCCGCAGCAGTGGAAGCCCGCGCGGAGAGGAGTACAAGGGTTCACTGGTTCGGCTGCGGTGTGAGGCTGCCACCGCAGGGCCTGGCCAGCGGTGGGAATAGTAGGGGCAGTGAGGCCTCCGCGGCAGCACAGCCGGCCACGGGAGGCAGGAGCATGCGGCACGACCGACGCTGCTTTGGGCGGCTGGAGCAAGAAGACCAGAGGTTGAAGAAGCACTACGGCCGTTGGATGGACATCGTACGGTCACTGGAGCTAGAATCGTTCATATTGACTAAGTTGACAAAGCCCTTCGTCCCCGTCAACTTAGTAGGCCCACAAGTCAGCCTCCCACCAAGGTGGGTCCCAGCTAGCCGGGGGAGTATTCATTTTTTTGTGCGTAATAAGGAGGCACTTCCGGTGGGTCCGAGCTGACAGCGGGGGGAATGTTTTTTTCGCGAAATATGGTGGCCCGTCCGGTGGGTCCTAGCAGTCAGGGGGAAACCATTTTTTTGCAAAATACTGGTGGCCCGTCCGGTGGGTCCCCGCTGTCAGGTGGAGGAATAATTATTTTCCACGTAATAAGGAGGCACTTCCTTGCGACTGCCGTGGACCCAGCTATTAGCCTCTCCATGTACAGTACTCTTCCGATGGAAGTCGGTCGTTGACCACATTGACCACGCCGCGCCGAGAGCACCACGGCGGTGGACGACAGCGGGGCATAGGAAGGGGACGACACGGAGCCGGGGAAGACGCGGTAGTGGATGCCCACGCGAAGAGGAGTACGAGCTTTCACCGGTTCGGCTGCGGTGTGAGGCTACCGTCGCCGCAGCATAACAGGGGGTGTGGGTGAGTAGAGGGATGCCCTGGCCAGCGGTGGGAGTAGTAGGGGGCGCTGAGGCCTGCGCGGCAGCACAGCCAGCCACGGGAGGCGGGAGTAGGCGGTCCCGCCGGCGCTGCTTTGGCGGCTGGAGCAAGAAGATCAGAGATTGAAGAAACATGACGGCCGTTGGATTGACATCCAACGGTTACGTCTGCTAGAATCGTTTGTTAACGTATGTAATAATTAAAAAAATCTTGCATACGCGTCAACTAAACATGCCCACAAGTCAGACCACTCCCTCTTTTTTAATAATTTATATATAGCTCATGGCAACTTCTTATGCAATTTATTGCAGTCGTTTTTTTGGTTGGCCAGGGCCAATTTCGCATATTTCTGTGGGTTCCAAACTATTTTTAATACCGAAATGTCCAGCCAGATTTAAAGTACTTTGAAGATATATTTAAATTAGGTTAATGCCCAGTGAAATAGGAATCTGAAAATGTAATAAAATTTAGAAATTATAAAGTAATTGCCAATTTGTCATCTGTTTTTATATTTACAACCCATTTCATATTACTTTCAAGATTTGTAGGCGTCTTGAAAGAGTTGCAGCCCATCAGGGCATAGAAAAATAAGTAGGCCTGGATTGGGTATTCTTCAGAAAAAATAAACTGGGCTCATTTTCAGAAAGAAAAAATAGCTGGGCTAGTCACATGGTGAACATAAAATATAAGCCTGGGCTAGACGGGCCACAGCCCAGTTCAAACCCTGCTCCGTCTCAACAATACCAAACAAAAAAATATTGCTCGAGTAGCTACGTCCTAGGTGTTAGCCGATCTTGTGTTGTTCTCTTGTCTATTGACTATATACGCTCACAATGTCGTGGGTCCCAGATGTCAGGAAAACACTAGGAGGAAGCATTTTATTTTTCCATAAGCTGACGTGGTGGGCCCCTACTGTCATCCTCTCCATGTACTTCTGCCGATTCCTATTGTTTGTTGACCATGTTGACAACGCGAAAGGGCGGCGTCGCAGCGAGCGCACCAAAGCGCGCGGAGGACGTCGATGTTAACGATTTAGGAGACGATGGGGCGGTGATGCGTGCGCTGAGGCGCAGCCAGCCGTGGGAGGCGCAAGCAGGCGGCCCCGCCGGCGCTGGTTTGGTTTTGGCGGCTGGAGGAAGACAAGATTGAAGAAACACGACAGACTGTAAAAGTAGCAGGAGTACTTAACAACCTTAACTGAAACCAGCAGGGGCACTTAACAACCAAAGCTGAAAGCGGTATGAGTACTTATACAGGTTCAACCGTACAAAGCATGCCTCGAACAGTGCTACTTTGCCTATAGTTAACCAAGGGTGAGGCCGCCAAGCCCCAGGACAAGGCCCAGGCGCCACCCCGCGCATCCACAACCTTCTGAAAGCGGCTTCATCTCACAACATGGTCAATAAACAGGATATTCACTTTAGAGCCATCGAAAAGCATGAACATAATATTCTGTCCTATTCTCCAAGATGGACGGGCCTTCATTATTTGAGACCACCCATGAATAAGTATCTTTTCACCTCCAAGGGGAATTGAGTAGGTCGACATAAACATCATGTTGTGACCAAGCGCAAGTCTGACCCAACCATGGTCAGGCATCTGTATAGGAACAATAGAACTCGGTATTTCCTATTTCAAGAAGATCACAGCTGTAAAACTGTGTATAAGCAATAGTTTATGAACAACATGTATAACAGAAAACAGCTCTACCATAAGTTTCTCGACACAGTTGGACCTGTTCAACGAGTGCAGCAGTGGCACACATATCCCACGTGGCCTTTCACCATTAAAACGCCCCACAAGGACCTCAAGACGATCAATAAAGTGTAGGAACTTGTGGATGTCGATCCAGTTAACTTCAGTGCCATTAGTAACAGCCGAGTTATTACAGAGTAACAAACGAGCAGACTGCTTAACTCTGAAAAAACCTACACATGGCACCAATTATAAGAAAATATTAGTTAGAAGTAGCATCTTCGTGAGAGATTCGTTGCTACTTCTAAAGTTAAATTGTGATTAGTTAGACAGAATAGGTGGATTAAGAAGTAATCGAGGCAACAAGCAAGAACCAGATACAAAACTAACATGGATGAACAATTGGAACGATGTCGGGGTGGAAGATCGCAGTGAAGATGAGACCAGGTTCTGCTATTTCCATCAACATTCGTGTGCCAACTTTCAGTCCATAACACTTGAGAAAGTTTATCCAAGTTCGGCCATAAAAAAAAGCAGTGATCTTCTTGGTTCATGAACCCAACTCGGAACTTATATCCATGGCTTGTCTTCATTGTGACCATTAAACTAGTGTATTCAGTTATGGCAAGGCCGAGCATCTTGAGTACATGTGTTCTGGCAGAGCAAATAATACACTGCAGGAAAAATAATATGAGAACACAGCATGTTCAAAAAAAACCCACCCTCCCAGATAGAAAAGAGGATTCTAGGAACATACTGTGCGCGTTTCAAAATGTAGTGTTAGGATGAGAAGGAACAAGTGTGGCGTCTCGCCGAGGGCGTAGAAACTTGTAGGGTACTCGCACTTCGGGCACTGCAAATGAAACACACTAGATTCAGTATGAAGAAAAATGCATCAACGGCGGTGGCTTCCATCCTAGGATTACCTGCGACCAAGGGACTTGGGTTTATCGGGGATGGATGAAGAATTTGTACCTGGTTCTCCATGAGAAAACCCTATGCAATCGCCAAGAGGGGGTTTTCTCTAAACATGCAGACGAGGGAGAAGGGGATTCAGGCACGATGAAATATTGTCTCTTCGTCCGTCCAGCTTACTGCTAAAGCTGGAAAGGGGGGGGCTTGTGATTTGACAGCTCATTGGGCATTACTGCGGCGCTATGACCGGGATGTGTCTACCGTGAAGTTGTGCACTCTAATTTGTGCATATTGCACGTGGACCCCGTTGTCGGTTGCCCCACATATCAGCGAAAGGAAGTAGAAAGACAGGAGCAACTAGTTACACATAAATATATTTTTGACAGAGAGATACTCCCTCTGTAAAGAAATATACAGATCTTTTATATCACAGGCTCACCTTGCCGAGAAATATACTCCCTCTGCAACGCACGGGCATTATGGGGGTTCAGCTGAGAATATAATACTCAGATTTTTTTTGAGGGATAAAAGCTGCTTTATTGAAGATTAACAGTCATAGGTATACAAATAATTCTGGGGGTTCCTGTGAGCCAAAGATGGCGTCCACAGGGCAAAGAAGTAGCTGCTTTTGCAAGCACATGCGCTTCAACATTACACTCGCGTTTTTCATGTATGATCTCCATGGTTTGGAACATATTCTTCTTCATCTTGATCTCGTCCATAATAACTTTGCTGGGCCCCAAGTAGGCCTCTCCGATATGCTTGACTGTTGCTGAACAATCGTTGCTAATCTGAACTTGTTGCAGGTTTAAGTCAAGAGCAAGAGATAGCCCCTCGCAACATGCCATTGCCTCTAGGATCTCTGGATCAGTAACACTTTCGCAGACCAGTGCCGATGCTCCAAGGAAGAAGCCTGTATGATCCCGGCTCACAACTGCCAGGGCTTCACTTTCACCATTGCGAGATAACGCAGAATCAACATTCATCTTCGTCCAACCCACAGCAGGAGGAGGACGCCACTTCTGCACTGAGCTAGTGCTTCTCGAAACCAGGTTCTAGACTTTGGGCCGCAGGCCGACCCTGCATGTTTGGGGGCCCATGTGTTCTACCTCAGCGCTTTTCATATTGCAAGCGATCGGTACGGCACTGGTTTTAGATGCCGTCGCAAGGCGAATACACAAAATTGAATAAAGCACGGCAGCTGTTGGAATGAAATCGAACAACAGTTCCTAACCTGCAATCAGAGTTGCAATTCTATCAATGATATACCATGTGATAAATAATACTATCGTACTACTTATACACACAGGACACTTGTTTCACCATGCCAGATTATTACATCAAAATCTCTCGGAGGATAGATCAGTTAGGCAGTTGCGTGCTGCTACTGAAGAATTTCAAAGTTGATTTGGACCAGCTCTCCTTGTCGAGAAAGTTCGATTTTGACATCATCCCCTACCGCAAGATATGATTTAGATTTGAACCTTGACCATCCTTTAGCATCAATCATCATGCGACCATCCTTTGTACTTACGATATATTGAGTAGGTTCATTCACACCAAGGCTGCGCATGGTAAGAGAAACTTGGCCGCGGTCGCCCGGATTGTTGAACGACTCCCTCGTTGCTCTAGGAATTCTCTGTTTGCAAACAAGAATACATACCCAAACAGTTAGATCAACACATTGAATCATGTGAAACAACATGGAAAGAAAAAAGAATGAAGCAGTTGGGCGGCCAATGCTTACCAAGAAGGTAGACATGTCAGTTGTTGTATGGACTTTGGTATATGAAGTGCGAATTGCAGCCCAGTCTGTTGCCGATGCAACTGCACGGGCCGAAGCAGATGCAAGTGCAAGTGTTGGTGCAGGTGCGAAGCCGCTGCTGTTGCCGGAGATGGTGCTCCTTGTAGAGCTGTTGCCGGTGTCGGAGCAGGTGCCGGTGTCGATGCCCGATCCTCCAGTAGATCAGACTGATCCGCTGACGCGGTCAGTGCCCAATCCTCAGCTGGATCAGACTGAGCTACTGCCACTGTCAGTGCTAGAGCAACTGTCGGTGCTCGATCTGCACGAGACAGCGGCGATCGTGTCTGGTCTGCTATGATTAGCTTTCTAACTTGACTAGGATCCGTGACCGTGATCCAGTTTTTTTCTTTGTTTCTTTTAAACGCGAGAAGGAATAATTGTGGCGTTTTTGTTAAACCAAACTATAGTTCATCATAGGGATTCAGCTTGTACTCAGACAACAGACTGATCCATTTTTTTCTAGTAATATAAGTGATGGACAGTGCCTTCGTTACTGACACGACATAAGAAGTGAAACCTGCAAAAATAGCCATCGTAGAGCAAACCAAACGGTTTATTCTGTGATGAATGTCACATGGCAAAACCTGCATCGTAAAATTGCAGGAAAAGAAAGAAAACATGACATTAAATCAATAAGATTTAGACAGTAAATCAATAAGATTTACTTGATGTGACACGAGTGAATCCTTACCAGGAAATCACTATGTTGAAGTACTAAACAGAAGATTGATCGTCCAACTACACGTGGCATGTAGGGGCCCCGCCTACTCCCACAAGCAGGACAGTCCAAAGGTCATGACAAATCGTATGGACCGAACATCCATGGGGCTGGAAATCCTGGTGGATGCGATAAACCCTGCAATGCATACAATTATTGGAGTGTAACCATAATTGATAGACCGTCCTCACAAAAAATATGATATGGATACTTCAAAATATACAGACTGAATTGAGTGGACAGACATTAACATAGACCATTCTCAGGACTGACCACACACCAAAAGCGGTAGTACTAATAAACAATACAGGGTTCACAAACACAAATCATGTACTGAACAATAGTACTTACTACAGACAAGCAAAGTTGCACTAACTAAACTCTGCAGACTATTTTTTGCCACCGACCTATGGGATGAACTCCGCATAACTGACTAGGCCATGGACTTCGTGTGAGATGTCTACATGCACCATCACCATCTTGTCAACCTTGTTGAACCTAACAGAGTGGTCTTTCCACTCATAAACATGATGATGAAGACATGCCGCATAAGATTTGTTGGGAAGCTTTACAAGAACCACACCCTTCGTAATCGAAGGCATAGCCAGGAAATTGTTGTGGTCAAGTACAGCCTCGAGAACATGCCTGACAACAATGCTACAGGAAAACACTAGTTCAGGACATGTGGCGACAAGGACACAACAGCTGGATAGTTCAGCAGTAGAACTCATCATCAGGTCTTCCAGTTCACACGGCATGACTTTGAGAACTTCATCTCCACCACGGACCTGGTTCTAATTCAAACAGAAACCATATTTTATTACTACCTCCGTTCATAAATATAAGATGATTTTTGATATTATACTCCATATATGACTACATATACGCACATTAATGAGTGAACAAAGACACTAGAACATGTCTTCAAAGGCATGAGAGCAGAGGGATTAGATGCAATATCCATAACACAAGTTACTGAGGCATATATACCCCCTTAAAAGGTAGCATTGATGTTCATAAAGTACTCCCTCTGTCCCAAAATTCTTGTCTTAGATTTGTCTAGATACGGATGTATCAAGTCACATTTTAGTATTAGATACATCTGTATCTAGACAAATCTAAGACAAGAAATTTGGGACAGAGGGAGTAGTTGAAAGTAATCTATAAGAAATCAGTGTCAACCTCTCGCATGTTTTGGTCAAAAGAGGAATTTAGAACCGTCATTTGGCACACAAAAATCACATGCAAGATCACCCAGAAAGTTGTACTACTAGTACTAGTACTGCGTGTTAGATGAAAAAACACGATCAAGATCGAGAAAAAGATCGTCAAGAAGAGATATTACCTGGACTTGCTTAATGAGGGATCCCGGAGAGGGGGGCTTGGACAGGGTGATGGCTTTGAGCTTGTCTGCGGTAGTCTCGGCGGGGTGCTTGCGCTTCTTCGTACCATGAGCCTCGACGGTTTTGGCCGGAGCCATAGACATCACTTCGGCCGGTGCTCCAGCGTCCATCAAGAAACTGTCAAATAGAAATAAAAGAAAAGAAACCATAATCACAAACCCAAAATAAGAAAAGAGAGGGATTTATAGGATCAGTCTCGGGGTTGCAAGATCGGGCCTTGGCCAGAATCAACACCATTGATGCGCTCACCTTTCCTTCTTTGGGAGAGAAAAATAATGGCAGAAGCAGGTCGGGGTTTTCTTGAAGAAATGAGGAACAAGATGAGGCAGAAGCGAGGGTTGGGTAGAGAGGAAGCTGAGAGAGAAGAGTGAAATGATGGTTGCTTCGTCTGTCCAACTTACTGCTAGAAAGGAGGGGGTTTTGTGATTTGACGGCTCATTGGGCATTACTGCGGCACTTCGATCGGGGTAGTCTACCGTCACTCTACTACGGAGTAATTTAGTGCATGGCTGGTGGACCCTGATGCTGGATGTCCCACACATCGGCGAAAGTGAGTAATTTAGTGCATGGCTGGAGGAGGATCCGCACGGTAGAGCGTGTCCACTGTTTTTCAGAAGAAAAAAATGATTACAACAAGCGTTTCCACTCTTACGACGGAGGAGTGCGAAACACGGCAGCCACTTGAACATACACAGTGCTCCTACTACTAGGCATGTGCAGTGGTTCATACGTCAGTACTACACAATCTTGTTGCTAGTGTAGTAAGATATGACGATAACAAATGATGTTGTGCGCATGTCAACTACTCCTATATGTAACATAGTACCGCTTTTTCGACTGTCTGGTCGAGAATGGACGGTGAGATCAATGTTAACAGAACTAGGTCCACAACGCACGAAGAGTACGGTGCTACAGTACTCCACGAAACATGAACCATATGAAGCACGAATAGTGTTAGGCAGGGTGTATGAAGGGTGCATGGGATGGGAGTAAAAGTTCCCTTCTCGGCCCACTTTTGGGTGTTTGGCAGAGTGCATGAAGGGTGCATGAGTCCACACTAGTAGGTCGACAAAAATACACGAAGAGGAAACAACTATATTGAGATGAGAATGCAACCAAACACACCCACACGCTTTGTGCTATAGTGACTGATCTGCATCGTCTGAGTTTGATCCAACGGTCATGTTGCACCGAGACATGGACATGCCCATGCAGAGGGTGCCTAAACACCACCGAAGTCCCTCTGCTTCTCGAGGCGCACGACGTTGGTGATGCAGGGTGCAATCGCCCGCAGAGCCCGCTCCCGGTCGACGGGAGCCCGCTCGTCAAAGATGGCGTCCAATGGCACGAATGCATTCCGGTGACGGAGCCCTGAAAGGATTTGCCTGGCAACGGCGACGGAAGCCCGCAACCCCTCCTTGTCCAGCTCAGCCCCCACCATCACGCGGAGACGGCTCAGCTCCTCGGAGATATAGGTGAAGAAGGAGACCAGGTCAGGAAGCCGCAGCTTGTTGAAGTCGACCGGGTGGTCGAACGGGTTTAGCCCGACGGCCGGCACCGTCGCGCTGGCACGACGGTAGGCATCGCGCAGCCACAACACGTGCGTGGCAACTTGGTTCACCAAGTGGCTGAGGCGATCCTGGACCTCATCACGATCGGCCTGCTCGTGCTCCAGCCGGCTCCCCTAACGGCCTATCGTATCTCCCGCTTTCTGCAGCAACGCCACCGACGCCTCGAGCATCTTTGTGGTGGACGCCTGCCGCTTTTGAAGCTCCGTGAACTCCCGCACATAACGGAGGAGCATGGCACTCCTCTCCTCCTTGAGCTCACAGAGCTCCACGTCCTTGGCCCTGAGCTCCGCATCCTTGGCATGGAGCTCCTGTGTCAGGAGCCTCACCTCGGACTCCGTGATCTGCTGCGCCACCATGGCATCAGGTAGAAGCAATGGGGAGAGGAAGCAAAGGGGGCGAAATGGCTGAAAGGCAATGCAATCTACGGGAAGGCGGAGGGAGCGGGGAATCTTTTGGTTTTCACCACGGTAAAACACCATTCGACGACTTCTCATATCAGGGAGCAGTGCATACAGGTGGAGTCATCGTGACTAATTGCTGCCGTGCCTGCTCCCGTCAATCAAAAAATTAAAAATCCTGCCGCGCCTGCTCCCATCATCAAAAAATTAAAAATCCTGCCGCACCCAACCACAACGCCGCGGTGGATATTTAAATTTACCTGTCGGCAAGTAGATAAAAAAGGGGTGAAAAAACAAATGTGGCAGCAGCCTAGCTAATTGTTCGAGCTAGCCCAACTAGCTAGCCGCCGTGCTTCACTGATGTACTCAGCGGGAAAGGTGGTCTTTCGTGATTTGATGACTCATTTACTTGCTTCGGCGCTACGACCGAGGAGGACCCAGAAAACGCGCGGTAGGGCATCCCAAGTCAGGAAGAATATATGCGTGCACCACCCGGGAGGACCCCGAAACCACGCGGTAGGGTGTGCCACGTCTCGGCACGGAGGAAAAATGTGCGTGTAAAAATATACTGTATCAGACGTAGTACCTATGGTTCGACCTCGGGACCCAGCCAGTCGGTTGAAAACAGCCCACTAGCCACACAGCTTCATCATGCAAACGTGGCACGGATGATAGATGTGGTTAGCTCCGTCTCGACCAGCCACATCGTCTCTTGTTCCAGGCGATTCTTCTATTTTCCAAGTTTTTTTAGTTGTAATAACACCACGGCAAGCTAGCGCCGCTCTTCGTGTGTGCCCGTGCAAAGGTTAGACGATGGAGAGAAGAGAGATTGAGATCGCAGACCTGGGACCCACCAGTAGGTTAGATAACGGTCATGCACGTGTTGACGAGGCACTCCCTCTACTCTACTCAACGCAAGTACTGTATAAAATCAAGTTATGGGACAAGGCCAACAACCGTTTGTTTTTTCAGGCTATCGACTTACGCTTTGTAGTCCAGGTTGCCAGTTCGAATCTCGTCTTTCAGATTTGTTAGTTTTAGGTCCGAATTTGATTAATGACAAGTGGGACCCCCGTGTGTTGTTCCGATATTTCAGTGTCGGATGGTTTTTTTGAACAAACACTTTGCATGGTTAGACAAGTAACGACACGAGTTACACGTTTTTTGCAAGTTTACGAACAAAAATGACAGCGGCATAGAATACACATCCACCCCGCAGCTTAGATACTATGGTGATACGAGTTTTTACACCGTTGTAAGTGAGATCCAATGGCTTGGGAGTAGTCTTTGTAATTATGCGCAATTTCCAAACTCTCCAAAGGTTTTTTTGCAAATAAAACATTCAGGCCTCGTGTGTGCCACTGCATCTTTGATCCAACGGCTCCCCGGTGCTCATATTAGGTGCTCCCCATAGCTTAATTACCCGCTACAGTGATTGGAGTAGTTGTGGGCCGAATGCTACTAAAATATAACCTAAACCAACCGGAATAAATGCCTACACAAATTAATCCAAGGTTGGAGTGCCCCTCGCAATGTAAATAGCTCCGGCTTTGCGAGGGATGGAGAGGTAGTAGCTTCAACGCGTGGAAGATACGGTGTGAGAAAGCGAGGTCAATCGAGAGACATATAGATAGAGAGACAAAGTGAGTGTGGTCCGACATTCATTGAACAAATATATATGCTCTAGAGAGATATTGTCCGATTGAGCTTTTTGGCAAGGGTGAGGGTTGTAAGATAGAGCTTGAGAGATGATCCAGTCACAGACGTGTAGATATATTTTGTGCATGGGAGGAAGCAAGGTCAACCGATCACATAGGGTCGCCGTGCGATCGAAAGAGTGAGACGGGTTGGAGAGAGTGACCTAGATAGACGATGTGCGTGAGAGAGTATACAATGTGAATAGGTCAAATTGGGTTCAAACATGGTGATATATTGTTTTTGTCCGAGAAAAAGCGAGGTCAACCGAGACATACGGAGAGAGAGAGAGAGATTGAGTGAGCGTGGCCCACCATGAGGTCGAAAGAGTGGTGGCAGCTTGGATGGACTGACCTAGATAGACAATCTGCGTGAGAGAGTATAGAGTGTGTCGATCGAGGCCCGAATAGGGAGATATATCATTTGTGTGTGAAAGAAAACGAGGTTAAACGAGACTCGGATAAAGAGAGCGAGGTTGAGCGAGTGTGGCCCGTCGTGCGGAAGAAAGAGTGAGACAGTCTCGAGGGAGTGACCTTGATATACAACGTGCGTGTGTGCGCATGCACGAGAGGTTGGGGGGCTAGATTGGCAATGCATGTATTTAGCGCGATAGGGTGAGAGGGAGAGGGGGGAGAGAGAGAGAGAGCTCGGCATGGGGTGAAATGGTGGGTGTGTGAGGTAAATACATTTGGTAGCAGAGTGGAAAAAGGGGTTGTGTAGTTGAGAGACCTAGAGATCGAAACATGGAGAGAAAGAATGAACGTGTGTTGGAAACCGATAGCTTCCTAAGGTGGTTAGGAGAGGAAGATTGACCGATATAGGAAGTATGTAGCGTTTGTGCGGCGGGTGGGGGGGGCTAAAAACAACATTTGAATGTACATAGTACGAGACTTAATATTGATGTTTCAATTCGGTGTACATTGTAAGATTTGAACCGAGGACCAGGCATACGGGTAATTATTTCAAATTCGTGCCATACTAAGTTTCGAAAAGTTGACATTGACTCAGTTTGTTTTGCTATTTTGTAGGTCATATGTTTGAATCCATCCAAAAGTTTTCTCACTACCATGGTGTTCATCATATACATATGAATTTGTATTAAAAAAGTAGCGTGGATACAGTGAAATGCGAAATACATGTTAGAATTGGAGATCGCTACATGACACACACTCTAATTCAAATAACTAACTATGTGACACACACTCTAATTCAAATAACTAATTATGTGACACACACTCTAATCCACGTTAGCGTGGGTATCGTTTCGATTTTTTTCAAATAACTCATTAATTAATTTATAGTACTCCCTATGTTCACTTTTATAAGACCTTGAAGACATTTCTGACAATGTGCAAAACAGTTCATTTTAAGTTGTCTGAAACGACTTACAAAAGTGAACGGATGGAGTATCTTGTTTTGAATGACTAATTATTGCTAGGAAAACACGGGCATGGTAATACATACAGATTCGTTTGCAAATGAAAGAAGATTTGTTTGCATTCTCAAATGTAGGCGCACCAGGCAAACCAGGGTCCTGTCGGGGTGGACGCTGCTTCGGTGCCTTAAAGGCAATTGCCTTTGGGTCACTGACATGTGGGCCAGCCACCTGTTGGGCCCATATGTCATGGACACAAAGGCAGGTGCCTTAAGGCACCGAAGCATAGTCTTGTCGGGGTGGTCGCATGTGTCGGACGGACGCGTAGCACCCAGCCACCCACCCCCCCAAAAGGACGACGACAAAATAAGTTCAAACTTCCATGTTTCGGATTGAAATATCTGGCAGCCCCAATTCCAGCCCTGCAAAATCTCTCTTCTCCACCGTCCCCTTCCGCGCCCAGATTGCTCAAACCCCTAATTCGCCACCAACCCTCGAATCTCCCCTCGTCTCATCTCTTTCCCCACCGTTCCCCACCTCTGTGCCGGACGACGATGACGAAGACGACGGTCGCGCTTCACCACCGCACCGGAGCTACCTCATCTACGCCCTCGTCCACCGCACCGGGTGGTCCACCGACAACGTCGGCCACCGCACCCGACGTGCTTCACAGACACCGAGTTCCACCACATCAAGTGCGCTTCACCGACGCCATCTCCCAGCTCACCGGGGCTACTTCACCTAGCACATCGTCACACCTCCGCCCCCCGAGGCCGTTGGGGCTTCACGAACGGTCTCGTCCACCGCATCGTAGCGCTCCGCTGCCACTCAAGATCTGCATCCGTGCGTGGCCCGCCAACGCCAGCGCATTACCCTTAACGGCTCTGAAGTGACCCGCACTCTAGCTAGGCGAGCATGCCCAAATGCCGGCCTGAACTAGGTATCCACACATCACTCCCTTGTGCACTGTTCTGACGATGTTTGGATATCATTTCACTGCTCTCTTAGCTTACACGCCTGTGCAACTCTGACCTTAACTCTTATTTCTTCTGGAGATACCATCTGAAACAAGCAAATCCATATTTTAGCTAAGCATGACGGTGCTACGGGATCTGGTACATATCCTGCACACCCGTATAACCTTGTAAGTATATGTCCTCCGGTACAACATCAAGGTCTATTCCTCTTATTTGATCAACCATTCATCGTGTCAAAAATGCAGAGGGGGATGCAAGGGGCACAAGGCCTGCACATCCAAGCAAGTGGTAACATGGACTTGTACATGGAACATCCCAAGCGCAAGCAGAGCTGCAGTGAGCCTGTACAACGAGCTAGCGTAAGTCCCTGCATTTCATTTAATTCGTACTAGCATTCATGCATGATTTGTGTGCAGACGCTGATCCACGAATTCAAGTTACCAGGGGCGAACATTTAACTTAAAAATATGAAGGCACTTGCACTCCGGAAATCAACATAACTTGAGAAATGTGAAGCTACATGCACTTTGAAAACCAGCTAATGATCCAAAGTAGTTCAGATTATAAACACTAAATGATGCAAGCACCAAAAAACACAAAATGCAACATGGTGTACAAGGACTACAAACATGGTCTGTACCTGCTTGAATTATTCGTTCTCTGGCTGAAAATATTGAAGTGTAATTGCACGTATAACCAGTGCGCAAACTGCATATCAATATATCTATCCTGCACAAGTATGCCAATAGTTTCAAACAACAGATTAGAAAAGTATTTATGCTATGTTGTCATGATACGGGGACTTTCTGGTAGATGGCCTCGACGTTTCCTCAAGCTATGAAAATGCACTATAATTTGCTTGTCATCATTAGACACTAAATCCTTCAATGAGCTTGCAAAATGCTTGCATTAGATCCCTCATTAGACACTATATGTTCATCACCAGGAGCATGTAAAATGTTTGCATCAAATCCTTCAATAGCAGTCTGTTCATTAGACACTTCAGGCTCAAGAACAACATGAGCTTGTATGTTTGCACCGAAAATTTGATTAGATACATCAGATTCAGTCAGTTCAGTATTGATTGGGGGAGTTATAAAATAAGTAGAAATTGGTTTCATTTTCTCATAGATTCCCTACATACAAGCAGTTTTACAATACCGTCGGGTTTAACTATTGGCCAGAAATTGAAGAGTTGAATTAGATATAATCAGGGATGTGATGTACCTGCTCGTTGCGCATGCTACTCTTGCAAGCCGCGACTATCCGTTTGCGCAAGCTCGATGCCATGCCCGTGCTGCCGCCGCTGCCTCCCACGCAGGCTACACCCAGGGTTGGATCTTCATCTTCTTGTCCTTCTATTCGCTTGAAGCCCGGCGACCGCCCTCCAACGAGGGCGCGAGGAAGTGCTGTGTCGGTTTGTCCAGCGGCAGCTAGGTTAGGAACGAACCAGACTGGAGGCTGGAGCGAATGAATTGGGATTTTTCCTGGTGTCGATTGATATGGGAGGCGCTCGTTTGGGCCGCGAGCCTGCTATAGGGCCTGCCTTGCACTTATGTTATTGGCCCATCCAAATTGAAACATTTTTCTTCATTTTTTACATTGCCTGCTCGTGCGTTGGGATGGACAAAACTAGCATGGGCCAACCTGGATGACTCAAACTAAGTGCACACTTTCCAGCCACCTGAGGCGGCTGCCCATACCAGCCCTTATGGTGGCGTCGCCCTTTTTTGCGTGTATGATTGGATAGTGAAAAATATTCTAGTGGCGCTTTTGATTTACCCATAGAATGGTTGAATTGCTTGTTTCTATGAACTGAGTTCGCCAATAATGTGAAGGATGCCAGTCTTTTCATCCTATTGTAGATTGCTTAGATCTTGATATGCCAAAAGTAATCGCATGAAATATACAGTAAAAGCCAGTGTGATGTGTTTGGCTACAACTAGTCTAACTACACGTCCTCATATAACATATCAAGGATGCACCATCTTACCAGATTAACCATTCGACTTACCCATGCAGTGTGGGAAGAAAGAAGTATTGGGACTACATATACAGGCAATTGATGCCATGGACTCCTTCGTACAACCTTGTAAGCGAAAAAGAAGTTGCAGTGTGCCTGTACAAAGAACTAGCATAAGTTTAGTTACCTGCTTCTCGGAATTTTAGTTAGCCACTTATTGCAAAATTGTTCAATTATGTTACTTGGCTTAATTTAGTTTGCTACTGATTACATAATGGCACAGCCTGTTAATCATATTGTAGACTACGCCTATCTATGTGTTTGACACTTACTGTTAAGAATTACCTGTTTGCCTTAACTTAAATATCTACTTGTTTGTTTAACTGCTTTGCTGTTGCAACAGCGGGTTACAATGATGTTAATAACTACTTTTCAGCATCCAATTGAAACTCTTTAATTCCTTGTTTGTTTAACTGGTTTGTTGTTATAACTCCCAGTTGAGATGTTTTCCTAACTTCAACTTTTCTGAATCCAATCGGAACTTTAATGGCAAACAGGTTAGCCCAAGATCAAAGAGCAAGGTCCCCATGGACGTTGCATCATCCCACAACAGTGGCACCGGCCCAATCGTGCATTATGAATTGCCAACTGTTGATGCTCTAGAGGTTAAACTAGTGGTAGAAAGAGATTCTGCTTCTGCACTTAGAGATGAAGTTGACATGTTGAGGAAGCAAACAGCACAATCACAAGCAGTACTCAAGACAACCATTAAATATTTGGTGGATTTCAAAACGAAGCAAGCTGAGACTGACCAGATTGTTAAGGTACTGAAGGAAAAAAGGAAATTAAATTCCTACTCGGTAAATCATAGGTGAAATGTTCTTTCCATAGTTGAATAACCTTTGTGTTGTCTGTTCATGTAATCAATCAAACCATTTGTTTTAGAGATCATGTAATAATTGTTTTTTTTGTTTTTTTTGTTTGTAATTTTATTTGAGCACAAATCTGTATTAATTGATAAGACTCGGAGACATTTCATTTGGATTGCTGTGCCAGACCTACAAATATGCCAATCGGGCTGAATGTGCATTCAGCAATAGTAGTATAGATGGACCATAAGTGGCACGCATCGGAAAGGGCTAAGATGCTGGCTAAAAAAAGGATGCTGTTGTAGCCAAAAAAAAGTACAGTGGCCTGGCTTATGTATGTTAGTTGATATTATTAATCCATATACTCTATAAGTGTTTATATGTCTGTTAGTTCCGTACATTCTTGGTTGATTGACTTGTTATTTGAATCTTGATACATCGCTTGTGTACATATCTAAATGGGAGTACAAATTATGTTGCGTGTGACATTTGAGTTGGACATGAAGTGTTCCAAATATTCGAATTCACCTTAAATTGGATTCTAGTTTCTGAATATGAGTATCGGCATTTGTAAACCATATTCATATATGACAGTGGAATACATCTTTGTCGTCCTTTTGAAGATATATAAAAACACATAGAATGATTTATAAAGATTCATATAGGAATACAAAATGGATTCGAAATTAGTTGCCAGGGTAAATGTGGATGCTTATTGTCCCAAAATTCTAAAGAAACAGCAAAATGTCCACTCCCACATCGGCTGCCCGAAGCCAAGTGTTTGGGAGATGGAAATTACTGTCTACCCATTACACGGACAGTCCACCGGCTCGATTTCCACTGCTCTAAATAGGGGTAGGTTAGTAACTTCAATTAGACGTGACACGACCACCTCTGAGCCCATTCTGACACGGTGGGCGTCAAACATGGGCGGCAAAACTCATTTGTTTCAAGCTCGTCCGAAAGACCTTTGTTTCTCCCTCCATTCCCCATTCATACACAATGGGCGGCAAAACACCCTCTCCTCGTCCGAAGTAGTTGTAGGCTAATATTTTAAATAGGGGCAGATGTGTAACTTCCATTAGACGTGACACAACCGCCCTACCTATCAGCCCCATTCATACACCGTGGGCGCAAACCGTGGGCGGCAAAACACCCTCTCCTCGCCCGAAATAGTTATCGGCAAATATTTGGGAGATGCGAGATTACTGTCCTATCCCTAACCGACGAGACATCCAAATTTGAAACGGGGGATAAGTTCGTAACTTTCCCATATTTCAGACAGGCGCGTCCCAAAAACATGGTTCCCCATACCTCTCCCTCCATTTTCCCATTCATACACCGTCCGCGCTAGAACACCCCATTCCCACACCAGCCTCCGTCCGCCACCCCATCCATCGCTGCCGTCCTCCACCACATCCATCGCCACCGTCCTCCACCATGCCGGAGCGCCTACCAAGACCGCGTCGTCCACTGCTAGAGATGGACATTTCTCATCCACGGCGATGGACCAATGGCCTTGCATCGCGTCCTCTCGCTTCATCAGCGTCGTCGTCCTCTTTGCCGGGGCCGCTCACACGACCTTCTCTTGCACCGCAACGGGACTTATCCCCCGATGCACCCATCTACCGTCACAGATCTGCTTCAACGCCACCGACAACCATCGCACCCCTGATGCCTACACGGCACCGCAAGAGAGGTGGTACTTCATATCTCCTCAATGTTTTGATCTCAACCAGAAAATAGATCTTAACTTGGTTACTCTACTTTCTTTTCAGCTCTTAGAATTTAGTTCTTAGTTCGAAGCAAACAATGGATGCTAAATATCATTTCTCCGGTTTGCAGCTTCAAATCTGCCATGGCACAGCCATAATACGGTTTAATTGATCATGCTTAGGGTTTAATTGATCATGTTGGTTCCGTGGTGGTTTCTTTAATAGAAATTAGAGGGGAAACCCTCTTTTGCTAACAAACATATGCTTAGAGTTTCCCCCTTTTATGATCACTATACGATCAGAATACATGCTTCGTGTCATAATAACACTGCCCCACCCATCAAGCTAAACAAGCTTAGTTGTTTAAATACGAATCTGATATTATTAAAAAAGAGTTGTTTAATTGGTCGGCTAAATGTTCCTAAATTAGTTTCGAAAATGCATGTTCGCCGCTCGGGTGTGTATCTCTGTGTGTGGTCTGGTCAGCACGGTTGGGGAGGTGAACTTTGCATATGCAGGGGTTTATAGGGAGACACTCTCCGAGTTGAAACCGCAATGCATTCCATAGATAATCTGACTACTTTTTATGTTTTCATGAATCTCAGATTCTGAATAGCATCATAATGATTATGAGCTTGCGCGCATGAAAAGAATAAAGCAGAACAATGCCATGGCTGTCAAACTTGGCATTAAGGGACTGAAATCAAGTCTGGATGCAATGCAATGCAAACACTCTCCACCTACAGATTCATGCTCAGAATATGATCCTAACAGTGATTCTGAGCTAGTGGGAGACCTAAGTCAATGTAGCTCCCTAGTGGAGGAGTCAGAGGAAGATGCCCTATCTTATTCACCCATCAAGGTACTTGCTCTAACTTTCCCAGGTTACATTGCTCGCACATATCTTGAAACTGATGCTTTGCATTGCGTCTACTTTGTTGAACTACCATTAGCTTAGTTTACACATTGTGTATGTGAATACGCCCTGCCTATCCATTTTCAGTACATATTCCATCTGTCATCATACCATATTTATCCATTCAAATGATGTTCTTGTGTATCAGACGTTCAAAAGGTAGAGGGCGATTGCTGATCGTGGAGGAGCATAAGCAAAGTATTTGGAAATGGTAGTGGCACCTGATAAATCAAATAGCCCATTAGGTGTAGTTGCAATATCACCTAACCCACAAAATACCCCAACTCTAGCAGACTCTAGTCCTACTACACTGGTCATTTCTGATGCCCCAACTCAGCAGACCCCAACTACAGCAAACAGTATGATTATGCCAGTTGACATAGCACCAGCTTTACGACGCAAAACCCCCATTCCAGCAAAGAGTACATCAAATCCAGTTGCCAAATCCCTTTTCGAACCAGAGAGAGCCCCAATTGCAGCAGATAGGACCTGAGGGAGTCCTGGATTAGGGGGTCTCCGGACAGCCGGACTATCTCCATTGGCCGGACTGTTAGACTATGAAGATACAAGATTGAAGACTTCGTCTCGTGTCCGGATGGGACTCTACTTAGCGTGGAAGGCAAGCTAGGCAATACGGATATGGATATCTCCTCCTTTGTAACCGACCTTGTGTAACCCTAACCCTCTCTGGTGTCTATATAAACCGAAGGGTTTTAGTCCGTAGGGCAACAACCACAACATACAATCATACCATAGGCTAGCTTCTAGGGTTTAGCCTCTCTGGTCTCGTGGTACATCTACTCTTGTACTACCCATATCATCAATATCAATCAAGCAGGACGTAGGGTTTTACCTCCACCAAGAGGGCCCGGACCTGGGTAAAACATTGTGTCCCCTGCCTCCTGTTACCATCTGGCCTAGACACACAGTTCGGGACCCCCTACCCAAGATCCGCCGGTTTTGACACCGACATTGGTGCTTTCATTGAGAGTTCCTCTGTGTCGTCACCGTTAGGCTTGATGGCTCCTACTATTATCGATAGCGATGCGGTCCAGGGCGAGACTTTTCTCCCCGGACAGATCTTCATATTCGGCGGCTTTGCACTACGGGCTAATTCGCTTGGCCATCTGGAGCAGATTGAAAGCTACGCCCCTGGCCGTCAGGTCAGATTTGGAAGTTTGAACTGCATGGCCGACATCCGCGGAGACTTGATCTTCGATGGATTCGAGCCTCAGCTGGGCACGCCGCACTGTCACGACGGGTATGACCTAGCTCTGTCGCCGAACAGTACCCTAGAGGCCGCGCACGCATCAGCTCCGACCCTTAGCTCGGAGCCAACTGCGCTAATCGAGGACGGGTGGCTAGACACCGCCTCAGGGGCTGCAGTCTCAATGGTGATCGAGCCGAACACCAGCCTAATCCTCTGCGAAGCCCGTGACTCCAAGGTGCCGGACTCTTTTCTGGACTCCGAACCGTCCGCGCCCCTGCCAATCGAATCCGATTGGGCGCCGATCATGGAATTCACCGCCGCAGATATCTTTCAGCACTCGCCCTTCGGCGACATTCTGAATTCACTAAGGTCTCTCTCTTTGTCAGGAGAGCCCTAGCCGGACTATGGCCAACATGATTGGGATGCGGACGACGGAGAAATTCGACGCCCACCCACCACCCACTTCATAGCCACCGTCGATGATTTAACCAACATGCTTGACTTCGACTCCGAAGACATCGACGGTATGGACGACGATGCGGGAGGCGAAGAGGAACCACCGCCCACAGGGCGCTGGATGTCCACCTCATCATACGTCGTATACATGGTGGACACACCAAAAGAAGATGACGACGAGGAATGGAAGGACGCAACGAAGGCTTGTTCCCTCGAGAAGCAGTCAAAGCTGCGGCGTAAGCGCCGCCCCAAATCCCGCCTCGACAGAAATAACAATCATACAGACCCAGCGTTGGAGCAGGGCGAACTACTGCTGGACCACGGCAATACGGAAAATCAAACCGAACAAACCAATTCTGTCAAAGATAAAAGTCCGGATGACATAATGCCAGACATGCACCTGGAGCAGCAGAATGCCCGTCAAAGGCTTGTTGCCACCACGAGGAGTCTGAAAAAGTAGAAGCAAAGGCTCAAGGCTGCGCAGGACACACTCCAAATCAGATGGAGTAAAGTACTCAACACAACAGCGAAGTATGGTGGTAATCGTCCCACCAAGAGCTTCCTGAAGCGGAAGTTGCTACCCGAATTCGATGAGGAGGCCCTAGATCCCCCACAACCAAAAATCAAAACGTCCACCTGGCCGGATAGATGACCTCACGGCCAACATGGAGAGGCAAACAACTCCACTCACAAGCCAATAAGCGATCCACACGAGGGCTCGCACCAAAAGGACGGCGTAACCAGATCCATATATGGACCACGCAAGCGCGCCCCAGCATATGATGCAACACAACAAGCATCAGAACAACGCGGTACACCCAGCTACAGGGGTGCCGCACACCCCCTATGTTTCATCGATGAGGTGTTGGACCATGAATTCCCAGAGGGATTCAAACCCGTAAACATAGAGTCATACGACGGAACAACAGACCCTGGGGTCTGGATTGAGGACTATATCCTTCATATCCATATGGCTCGAGGAGACGATCTCCACGCCATCAAGTACTTACCCCTCAAGCTCAAAGGGCTAGCTCGGCACTGGCTTAAAAGCCTCCCCGAAAACTCCGTTGGAAGCTGGGAAGAGCTGGAAAACGCTTTTCGGGCAAATTTTCAAGGGACTTATGTCCGACCTCCGGACGCGGATGATTTGAGTCATATAACTCAACAGCCCGAAGAGTCAGCCCGAAAGCTTTGGAATAGGTTTCTCACTAAAAAGAACCAAATTGTCGACTGTCCGGATGCCGAAGCCTTGGTAGCTTTTAAGCATAGCGTCCGTGACGAATGGCTTGTCAGACACCTCGGCCAAGAAAAGCCGAGAACAATGGCAGCATTAACAAGCCTCATGACCCGCTTTTGCGCGGGTGAGGATAGCTGGCTAGCCAGATGCAGCACCGGCGACCCCAGTACATCCGAAGTTAGAGATGGAAATGGGAAATCAAGGTGCAACAACTATAACAAATGCCGGAATAAAGAAGACAGCACGAAGAGCACGGCAGTAAACGCCGGATTCAAAAGCTCTCGGCCAGGTTAGCAAAAGCCGCCCTCTAAAGGCGCCAGACATGAACTGTCTAGCCTAAGCAAAATTCTGGACCAAATATGTCAGATCCATAGCACCCCTGGTAAACCCGCTAATCATACCCACAGAGAATGTTGGGTCTTCAACCAGTCCGGCAAGCTCAACGCCATACACAAGGGGGAGGATACACCAAGCGAAGACGAGGATGAGCCTCTCAAGCAAGACACTGGGGAACAAAAGAAATTTCCACCAGAAGTCAAAACAGTAAATGTGTTACACGTGATCAAGGGGAGAAACAAAACGGCACTCCCAGAAAAATATGCCCAAGGGCCTATCACCGCGGAGTCCTTCCACTGGTCGTCTCAACCGATCACTTTCGACCATCGTGATTACTCAGCAAGTATCCGGCGTGCAGGATGGGCTGCCCTAGTATTAGACCCAATAATTGATGGATACCACTTCACACGAGTCCTGATGGACGGTGGCAGCAGTCTAAACCTGATATACCAGGATACAATCCGCGAAATGGGGATAGATCCAACGAAAATTTGCCATAGCAATACTACCTTTAAAGGAGTAATGCCAGGCCCAGGGGCTCATTGCACGGGCTCCCTGCTACTAAAGGTTATATTTGGCTTCCTCGATAACTTCCGTGGCGAACATTTAACCTTCCACATCGCTCCGTTCCAAAGTGGCTATCAAGCACTACTTGGACGCGAAGCTTTGACTCGCTTTAATGCAATACCGCATTACGCTTCCCTCACGCTCAAGATGCCCGGTCCACGTGGCATCATTACAGTGAATGGAAGTATTGAGCGATCTTTGCGCGCCGAAGAGAGTGCGGCTGCCTTGGCAGCCGCACACTAAAAACGGCCTCACCAACTAAAGCATTTAACAGGTCGTCAAGACCACGGACACGGTTAGACGAGTCCGGCACAGCTATATGTAATTCATACCGGTCACACCCCTATTACAATTACAAGGGGCTCAACGCGCGCAGACAAGTGGCAATTTTTACTCATCTTGAATTATACATGGTTTCTTTAAAAACTATCTTTTTGCATGACAACTTTTTCACCTAAGTTCCTCTCTTTTACAGATGATCATCGTGCTACATCCGTCTAGGATACGGCACAACAGAGACACAGGCGCAGACGTGCAGCAGGGACCCGTTCCAAGGATTCTTTTTAGATTAAGACCCTGTGTAAACCTTTTTTACTGTCTCTTGTTGATACACATCCACCGAATTCTCAGCACAATTGAGAAGGATGCTGACGTCTTGGCATGTGGCCACGTCAGAATAATGCACGTACCTGGACACAAGGGTATTCTTACAAAGGGCACTATTTAGGCCCGGTTTATACCATAAAGACCGAACACCTTAGGGAGTGTTCGGCGTCGCGAGTTTGGCCTTATATGCATTAGCTCCGAATCATTGTCTTTGGTCAAATGTTGGGTTTGCCCGGCTCCTGTGTTTTGGTGCCTTACGTTCCGCTTTATCAGCTAAGGCAGCACCAGGAGAACTACTGCGATTGTGCCCTGGTTCATCCGGACGAGCACCTCAGTAGAGAAAGCCGAAAACCGACTGTCATGATATAGCGTGAGACTGGTCAACCTCTAGATGACCTCTCGGAATGTTAGAATTCCTCCGCCTTAACGAAGGGCCGTTTTCCGACCAGGCATGTACGCACCCCGAGATTGGGAGAGTGCGGAGCCACCAAGGGCTATCTAGTAGCCCCACTGTCAAACTCCTATGGCTAAGTGAAAGTGTTAAAGCATTATAGTCCGGTTGCCTCGTTCGCTGCGCTATCACCTCCTTAATAGGACCAAGACATTGGGTTAAGTGTGAACACGCGTTTTTTGCAAACACCTCCGCATTATATGCGTGGGGGCTGAAGCCGACGACTGCAATCTTTCAGGTTATACACATGTATACATAAACGGCCGCACAAGAGGCATCATATTACTTTCGGGAAAAAGTATAAACACAGTCTTATAAAATTTCATAAAAACATTGTGTTTTCAATGGGAATACATGTCACTCAAACATAATATTCTTCGAGCACTGGGCCTCTATCAAACGAGCACCCTCGAGAACCTCCTCGAAATAGTGCTCGGCAGCCACTCGGCCTATGGCCGAACCCTGCGCCGCAATGGTGGTAGCGTCCATCTCCGCCCAGTATGCTTTAACACGGTCAAGGGCCATCCGCGAGCCTTCTATGCACGCCGACCTCTTCATCGCATTAATGCGCGGCATTGCACCAAGGAACCGCTGCACTAAACTGAAATAGTTGTTCGGCTTTGGCTTTTCCGGCCATAGATGATCCACGACACACCTCATGGCGAGTCCGGACAACCTATTTAGTTCGGCCCATTCGGCTAGCTGATCAGTCAATGGAAGCGGACGCTCTGGAACGTTGAATTGCGACCAGAACATCTTGTCCACTTCACGATCTGTTTGACCTTGGAAGTATTTGGCCGCATCGGCAGTGCTCGCCGCCAAGTCCATATACTCATCTGCCGAACTCCACAGCCGATCCAGAGGGGCATACCGTGGATCTCCGAACTTCCTCCGTAGCATGAAGGGCTTCCCAGCCGCAATATCCCCGGCTTCCCGCAGCTCCTCCTTCTTCGCTCTCATAGCAGAGCGGGTGTCTTTGTCCATCATCGTGGCCTTCTCAAGGTCCGTTGCCTTCGCTCGGTTTTCTTTTTCAAGGAGACGGCAATGATCGGTAGTGTCTTTTAATTCTACGGCCATCTTGGGCATCTTCTCTTGGCTCTCGCAATGTGCGGCCTTCTCAGCTTTCAACTCTTCGGCCGCCTTCAAAGCAGCCGCATTACTAATCCTCGCTTGTTCCTTGGCTCGGGCAAGTTCTGCCCGCAAGGTTTCCACGGTGGCAGCTCCATCTGCAGTCACAACATATTAAAGATACTGGCATCATGCTGCTCTTACTATTTGGCGTTCACCAGATAATAACACTTACCCTGTGCCTCGTCAAGCCTCTTGTTAACAAGCCCGATGTCGACGTCTGCCGCATCCAGTTGCCGTTTTAATTCGGCAAACTCACTAGTCCGGCTAGCCACCGGAGCTTCCACCACCTGCACATAAGGGCAGTCTGGTTATTGCCTGGGACTACGATCCTCTGTTCGCCGCCGTTCTCGACGACAACCAGAGTCTCAGGGGCTACTATCTACACAGGGCACACCTAACATGTGCGATACTATCACATATTATCTCACGTACCTCAAAGCCTGTCAGTAGACTCATAAAGGCTTCATGTAATCCGCTTTCGGCGGACGAAATTCTCTCCATCACCGTACCCATCAGCGTACGGTGTTCTTCTGAGATGGCCGCTAGCCCCACCAGCTCCCTCAGAACGTCCGCCCGCATACCAGACGGTGCCGGACTCTTTTGTTTGCTCTCTTTGGGAGCCGGGCGCTGGGGACTTCGGGGGTCTATGGGATTATCTTCTGGCCTCACCGGATCCGGAGAGGCCCTCCGTGACGACACTTCGGGGTCACCCCTTCTTGAGAGGAGGAGTCCGGGGGAGGCGTTTCGCTCTCCATCACCTCTGGAAGAAGATCCCCCGAAGACGAGCTCAGCTGAGAGGGGCTAAGGCCCGAACTGCAAGATATATGCGGTGGTTATTTTCTCAGAAAAAAGATAGTATACCTTCACTATTAAAGTATTTTTTGGATCACTTATGACTCGTTGGAGGGCTGAACCTCCCGCGGACTTTGTGTGGCAAAAGCACCCCCCGAGGCAGGACCCTCTGTGGGAGACTTCTTCTCCCGTTTGGAGGCCTCGGCTTCCGGATCCTCGGAAGCAGTCCTTTTCCTCCCCCGGTTATCCTCCTTCATGGAGAT
>NC_041388.1:312904022-312924387 GCF_002162155.2 Triticum dicoccoides | reverse complement strand
GGGCAAGGTGCGAGCTTGAGCATCTTTTCCAATACCGGATTTTCCAAACCCTCAGGGAGGGGGGCCAAACACCGAATCATCTTCGCCTTTGTTAGCCAGTCCTGGTCAAAGAGCAAACTCTAAGAAATAACTTGATGATGAATAAAAGACAGTGTGTTCGGTTAGAGGATTTCTTACTTGTTCGGCGGCGCAGTTACTGCTCAGGCCCACGTCCTCGGTAGTATCCGGACACTCTATTTGTGGTCCGAAGAATGACTTGTACATCTCCTCGTGCATCAGGCCGAGGAAACTTTGAATGGCACGCGGTCCTTCTGGGTTGAACTCCCACAAGCGAAGGGGCCGGCGTTTGCAAGGCTGGACTTGACGAACCAGCATAACTTGTATTACCATGACCAAATTAAAATCTCCTTCGAAGAGATCTCGAATGCGGCTTTGCAGTATAGGCACGTCCTTGGCTGGACCCCAGCTCAGACCTCTGCTAATCCATGACATTATTTGTGGTGGGGGGCCCGAGCGGAAAGCAGGGGCAGCCGCCCACTTGGCACTTCTGGGAGCCGTGACGTAAAACCACTCCCGTTGCCATAATTCTGACACCTCTGGAAAGGAACCTTTCGGCCATGGAGCTCCTGCCATCTTGCCTATTGATCCACCTCCGCACGCTGCATGTTGCCCCTTGATCATCTTCGGCTTCACTTCAAAGGCCTTGAGCCACAGGCCGAAGTGAGGGGTAATGCAGAGGAAGGCCTCACACACGACAATAAATGTCGAGATGTGGAGAAAGGAGTCCGGAGCTAGATCGTGGAAATCTAGCCCGTAATAGAACATCAAACCCCTGACGAAGGGATCCAGAGTGAGGCCTAGGCCTCGGAGGAAGTGGGAGACGAACACGACGTTCTCGTTGGGTTCGGGGGTAGGGACGACCTGCCCTCGAGCAGGTAGCCGATGCGAAACCTCGGCGGTCAGGTATCTGGCCTCCCTCAACTTCTTGATGTCCTCTTCCGTCATGGAGGAGGGCATCCATCGGCCTTGAAGGCTGGATCCGGACATGATTGAAGATCCAGAGCACCTAACCTGGGCTTTGGGTGTTGGAACTCGAGGTGGGGGAAGGGTTCGATTGAGCACGAGAGGGAAAAAGCAAAAACCTTGTCCCTTTATAAAGAGGGTGAATATCAAGCGTCCTCTCCGTAGCCGTTTAGGACTTGCCTATAATCTAGGAGTCCTAGACACGGTTGGGTTACCCACGACCGCATTAATGAGAATCCCGTAATTGGGGGAACACGATCTCTGCTTTGACAAGACGTGTCAAGAAACCGCCTCGCGTTATGTGTGGAGCTGGTCGAAGAAAAATGGTTCGAATAATCACCGGGCCATGACATAACGTCATGCTGCCAAAACAAGTCAGCAAATTGGATTTGCGAAAATATTATTCTCTCTACGACGGTATGTGGAACTTATTTTACAGGGTCGGACACTATCCTCGTATTCAAATTCTTCTGTGATGTATTCGGAGAAGGAACCTGCCTTGCAATGTCGAAGACAATACTGCGTGCCAGACTCATCGTCATTGAATCCTGGTTCAGGGGCTACTGAGGGAGTCCTGGATTAGGGGGTCTCCGGACAGCCGGACTATCTCCATTGGCCGGACTGTTGGACTATGAAGATACAAGATTGAAGACTTCGTCTCGTGTCCTGATGGCACTCTACTTAGCGTGGAAGGCAAGCTAGGCAATACGGATATGGATATCTCCTCCTTTGTAACCGACCTTGTGTAACCCTAACCCTCTCCGGTGTCTATATAAACCGAAGGGTTTTAGTCCGTAGGACAACAACCACAACATACAATCATACCATAGGCTAGCTTCTAGGGTTTAGCCTCTCTGATCTCGTGGTAGATCTACTCTTGTACTACCCATATCATCAATATTAATCAAGCAGGACGTAGGGTTTTACCTCCATCAAGAGGGCCCGAACCTGGGTAAAACATTGTGTCCCCGGCCTCCTGTTACCATCCAGCCTAGACACACAGTTCGGGACCCCCTACCCGAGATCCGCCAGTTTTGACACCGACAGGACCCCTGTTCCATTTCTTCCCAGTTTAGAAGATGAAGCTTATGTTGTTATCAGGAACTTTGTGCGCATCTTTCCTTCATGGAAAGATTATACCGCAGACACAGAACAATTTCCAGTCTTCCTCCGCAACTTACGCATAAGTAATGTACTAATGTTATTCATGGTCATTACTGCATATGTTTCTGCGGACAGAAGACACAAGATTTCATTCTTTTAAATAGGCAAGGCGCAAACTGGATTGTGGTGACGAGCAAGGGTTGGTTGCGCTTTTCAAGCACTCGTTGATGAAGTATCGTTCCTACCTGAGGCAAGCGCACTTCGATGGCAAACCTCTGAACAAAATTTCTGTAAAGTCTCCAGTGCTACATTTATCCGACGGTGACTGGAATAATCTTGTTACACATTGGTCTCGGCTGCAGCGTAAGGTACTGTCTATGATATCACATCACAATTTGAACTACATTTCTGCATTTGCCTTAATGTCTCACTTGTACAAAAACTGTTAGCAGAAGAACATTCGTTCTTAAGGGACCACAGAATCTCGCAACTATACTGCACACTGCATTGCTCTTGTGAGTACCTCTTGCCCTGTATGACCATACTTACTTTGATAGATGTTTGATTATGTAGCATCACTGCACATGTTAGCCTCGTAATCGTCCATTTGGTGGACATTATAGGATCCGTATGGACCCTTACATAAATTTAGAATCAACCCAATGCTTTTGAAGAGGTTTAGCTCTGCAGTCCTTTTGTAAGGACTGAACGTGGTCTATCACTGTACTTACGTTAACAGCTACTCCCTCCGTCCCATAATATAAGAACGTTTTGTACAGTACACCAGTGTTCAAAACACTCTTGTATTATGGGAAGAGGGATTGGTTCATTTTGTAGCATTCTGCATCTTATCTCCCTCGCCCACCATTTACTAAAAAAGATCAGATCTATATTTAATCTTACCAACAAGTAGAATACACAGACAATGCCAGTGCAGAAGTGTAGCCCATTGCTCTTGTCAGTACATTTTGTCCTGTAACGCTTGTACTTTCAGGGATTGGTAGTTGATTATGTAGCATCAATCTGCATCTTATCTTCATTATCCTCTATCCCTTCCAGTATTATCATATCTATAATTACTCTCTACAAAATGTAGAGTACAGGCAATGCATATGAAGAAGATTATGTGCTGAAATTCTTGAGTTATCCTTCCCTTGCCATGGAGAAGGGCATTATAAAGCCGGTGTTAACTGTTAATGTAAGTCAGTCCTTCTAAAGCCTTTATCTTCAACTGCTGTTTAATTTGCTCATACTCCCTATCGTTTACTGCTGTTTAGTTTGTTGTTTCTACCAAAATGCATGTTCGTAAGAACCATAAGTTCTAAGTTTTACTTGTAAAACCAAATTCCTTATTAATACTCCCTATATGTATGCTTGTTTTTGTGGATCTATAATCCAGTGTGTGGTGAAGTAGCCCACGTTTCCACCTTGTCATCTCCTGTTTTATCTTACTAATGTGGCTGATGATATGAACAACATGCCATGCACATTATCCAAAATAGATACAATGATTTTCTTTGCCCTTCATCTATGCTTGTTATGTTGACATGGTAACCCAGTAGTGTGGTGAAGCTCCCCGCATTATGAACAATGCCAAATTATGCTATTGATATTTTGAACATACTCTTTATTTTCTAATTTGAAATTGGATAGAATTGACAGAATAGTTATCATCTTTGTTTATACACGTGCAAAACCTGTCATCTCTCTGCTTTGTTTCAGGGTGATATGCCTAATGGCATGCACAAGTCTGCTGAAGGCTGTGAGACAAACCCAACATATATTGCAGCAAAGAAGGCAAAACATCTTGAAGATAGCAAGACAACCCCACAGTCTTGTCTTGATGCAGTGTTCAAGTTACTTGAGACTAACAGTCAGACAAGCTCATAGAATTCGTTGTATGAATCAGTTCGACTTCTTCAGTCCCAAGTTCTAGCAGAAAGGCATTCTGCAACTCAACTTCGACTTGAAGTCCTATCTCTAAGAAAGGTTGCGGAGAACACCAATGAGAACCTCATCGCTAAACAGCTACACCTGGAAGCTATGACCGACATGCTAGGCCGGTCTCACAGCCTTGCTCAGCAGCTTGCGCAGTAGTTCCCCCGCAAGGCTAACCTTTCTTGAACTGTCTTGGAAGTGGTCTCGGTTCAGTATTATTTTGTTACGCTGCAATGATGCCCAGTTTTTGTAATCTGCTTCTTCATTGCGCTTTATGATCATTGGTGGCGAACTTTGATGCCTAGTGGATGTAATATACCTTAAATCCTTTATTGTGTAGTGTCGGTTTATTCTTAGTTACTATGCTGTAATTTCTTTATTGTATAGAGTAGGTTTGTTCTTAATTCCTACTAGTTATGCAGCAGCTCGAAATGAACCCCGGCCCATGATTGTGTGAATCAAATCACGGGCTTTTAACAGGCCAAAATTGCCTGGGTCCTTGTTTGGCCCAATCAGATATCGGCTGCGAGCAGGCCGGATGCAAACCGGACCGTAGTTAGGCCCAACTATATGGCGGGCTTTTAACAGGCCGAAATTAATATAGGGCCGAAATGTTAAACGGGCCCTTAATAGGCCAAAACTAATATTAGGCCGAATTACTAAGTGGGCCTTTAGTAAGTGGGACCAAAAGCATAGTGTCCAGTTGATGGGCCGAATCTCATATGGGCCATAATTGAGCCCAAATCCTCTTAAAGGGCCGGACCTGATCTGGGTCGTAATTTGGCCCAGAACATGGTAGGCTTTTAATGGGCCGGATCTCATATGGCCCACTATTAGGCCCGGAGCGTGGGAGGCCATTAATGGACCGAATCAAATATGGGCCGGCATTTGGCCCAAAACATGGCAGCCAGTTAATGGGCCGGCCTACTAGGGTCCTCAAAATCTTGTGGGCCTATAGCTGGGCCGACCCATTAATGTCGGCGAAATCTCGTGGGCCTTTAGCTGGGCCGTCCCATTATGACCCACAAGAATCTTGTGGGCCTTTACCTGGGCCGGCCCATTATGGCACACAAAAATCTTATGGGCCTTTACCTGGGTGGGCCCATTATGGCCCGCAAAATCTTGTGGGCCTTTAGCTAGGCCAGCCCATTACGGTCCGCAAAATCTCGTGGGCCTTTAGCTGGGCCGGCCCATTATGGTCCGCAAAATCTTGTGGGACTTTAGTTGGGCCGGCCCATTTAAACTTGTTGGGCCGTGCCATGTGTCGACGTATCGTAGGCGCCTTCTGTCCAGTGAGGGGATGACATCTGTCCCGACGATGAGCCAACACATGTTTCCTCTAGCCAATGATGATTTTACACATGGAAAATCCCCATTGGTCGGGGCTTTTAACGGGTTATCGGATCCAAAACCCGACCCGATAGCTTAACGGCATTCCGTTACAGTGGATGCCACGTGTCGGTCACCCTTGACAAAAGCACTTTTGTGACGCGTGATTTATCGTCATGGAAGTGGACACTTCCATGATGATAATTTTGGTAATGTCATGGAACACTTCGACGACAGCACAGGTATGACTATCTTGATTTTGTCATAAATTTGTCATGGATGTACATGCATGACAAAAAAAGCGACCTACTGTGACAAACACGTATCATCACGGAAGTGTATTTTTTTGTAGTGCTAGCTAGGCATAAAAGCGAGGATAGATCTAGGTATTGCCATCTTTGGTAGGCAATACATAAGTGGCTCTAATAATAGATTCATATGGTAATTTAATTTTATTTCTAGCGAAGTGTTCCATGCCTTTCCTTAACGGAAATTGGAATTTAATATTCCCTTCCTTCATATCAATAATTGCACCAATCGTTCTAAGGAAAGGTCTACCAAGAATAATAGGACATGAAGGATTGCAATCTATATCAGGAACAATGAAATCTATGGGCACATAATTCCTATTTGTGACAATAAGAACATCATTAATCTTTCGCATAGGTTTCTTAATAGTGGAATCCGCAAGGTGCAAGTTTAAATAACAATCATCAAATTCACGGAAACCTAGCAAATCACACAAAGTTTTTGGAATCGTGGAAACACTAGCACCCAAATCACACAAAGCATAGCATTCATGATCTTTAATTTTTATTTTTATTGTAGGTTCCCACTCATCATAAAGTTTTCTAGGGATAGAAACTTCCAACTCAAGTTTTTCTTCATAAGATTGCATCAAAGCATCAAAGATATGTTTAGTAAAAGCTTTATTTTGACTATAAGCATGAGGAGAATTTAGCACGGATTGCAACAAGGAAATACAATCTATCAAAGAGCAATTATCATAATTAAATTCATTAAAATCCAAGATAATGGGTTCATTGCTATCTAAAGTTTTGACCTCTTCAATCCCACTTTTACAAAATTTTGCATCAAGATCTAAAAACTCCGAATCATTGGGACGCCTTCTAACTAAAGTTGACTCATCTCCAGTCCCATCATTATCAAGATTCATATTGCAAAACAAGGATATAATAGGGGACACATCAATTACTTTTAGATCTTCATCCTTATTATCATGAAAACTAGAAGAACACGCTTTCACAAAGCAATCTTTTTAGCACACATCCTAGCGGTTCTTTCTTTGCACTCATCAATGGAAATTCTCATAGATTTGAGAGACTCGTTGATATCATGCTTAGGTGGAATAGATCTAAGTTTCAAAGAATCTACATCAAGAGAAATTATATCCACGTTCCTAGCCAACTCATCAATCTTAAGCAATTTTTCATCAAAGCATTGAAACTCTTTTGCGAACTAATAAATTCTTTAATACTAGATTAAAAATCATAGGTCATCTTATTATAATTTCCATAAGAATTGTTGTAGGAATTACCATAATTATTAGAAGAATTACTAGGAAACGACCTAGAATTAAAATTACCTCTATACGCGTTGTTACCAAAATTGTTCCTACCAACAAAATTCACATCCATAGATTCAGTATTATTCCCAATCAAAGTAGACAAAGGCATATCATTAGGATCAGTAGGAGCACTCTTATTAGCAAACAAGTTCATAAGTTCATCCATCTTTCCACTCAAAATATTAATCTCTTCAATTGCATGCACCTTTTTACTAGTAGATCTTTCTGTGTGCCATTGAGAATAATTAACCATAATATTATCTAGGAGTTTGGCAGCTTCTCCTAAAGTGATTTCCATAAAAGTCGCGGCCAAATCTAAAAGATTTCTAGCAAAGTTCAATCCGGCATAAAATTTTTGTATAATCATCCAAAGATTCAAACCATGTGTTGGGCAATTACGTATCATTAATTTTATCCTCTCCCAAGCTTGTGCAACATGATCATGATCAAGTTGCTTAAAATTCATAATATCGTTCCTAAGATAGATGATCTTAGCGGGAGGAAAATACTTAGAGATAAAAGCATCTTTGCACTTATTCCATGAATCAATACTATTTTTAGGTAAAGATGAAAACCAAGCTTTAGCACGATCTCTAAGCGAAAATGGAAATAGCTTAAGCTTAACAATATCATTATCCACATCTTTCTTCTTTTGCATATCACACAAATCAACAAAGTTGTTTAGATGGCTAGCGGCATCTTCACTAGGAAGGCCAGAAAATGGATCTTTCATGACAAGATTCAGCAAAGCAGTATTAATTTCACAAGATTCAGCATCGGTAAGAGGAGCAATCGGAGTGCTAATAAAATCATTATTGTTGGTATTGGCAAAGTCACACAAGTTAGTATTATCTTGAGCCATCGTGACAACCAAGCAATCCAACACATAATCAAACAAGCGAAGAAAAAGCGAATGGAAAGAGAGGGTGATACGTCTCCAACGTATCTATAATTTTTTATTGTTCCATGCTATATTATATTCTGTTTTGGACATTATTGAGCTTTATTATACACTTTTATATTATTTTTGGGACTAACCTACTAACCGAAGGCCCAACCCAGAATTGTTGTTTTTTTGCCTATTTTAGGGTTTCGAAGAAAAGGAATATCAAACGGAGTCCAAACGGAATGAAACCTTCGGGAACGTGATTTTCGGAATGAACATGATCCAGAGGACTTGGACCCTAAGTCAAGAAATCAATCAGGAGGCCACGAGGTAGGGGGCACGCCTCCCCCCTAGGCGCGCCCTCCACCCTCGTGGGCCCCCTATTGCTCCACTGACGTACTCCTTCCTCCTATATATACCTACGTACCCCCAAACTACCAGATACGGAGCCAAAACCATAATTCCACCGCCGTAACTTTCTGTATCCACGAGATCCCATCTTGGGGCCTGTTCCGGAGCTCCGCTGGAGGGGGCATCGATCACGGAGGGCTTCTACATCAACACCATAGCCCTTCCGATGAAGTGTGAGTAGTTTACCTCAGACCTACGGGTCCATAGTTATTAGCTAGATGGCTTCTTCTCTCTTTTTGGATCTCAATACAAAGTTCTCCCCCTCTCTTGTGGAGATCTATTCGATGTAATCTTCTTTTGCGGTGTGTTTGTTGAGACCGATGAATTGTGGGTTTATGAACAAGTTTATCTATGAACAATATTTGAATCTTCTCTGAATTATTTTATGTATGATTGGTTATCTTTGCAAGTCTCTTCGAATTATCAGTATGGTTTGGCCTACTAGGTTGATCTTTCTTGCTATGGGAGAAGTGCTTAGCTTTGGGTTCAATCTTGCGGTGTCCTTTCCCAGTGACAGTAGGGGCAGCAAGGCACGTATTGTATTGTTGCCATCGGGGATAACAAGATGGGGTTTTCATCATATTGCATGAGTTTATTCCTCTACATCATGTCATCTTGCTTAAAGCGTTACTCTGTTCTCTTGAACTTAATACTCTAGATGCATGATAGATAGCAGTCGATGTGTGGAGTAATAGTAGTAGATGCAGGCATGAGTCGGTCTACTTATCTCGGACGTGGTGCCTATATACATGATCATACCTAGATATTCTCATAACTATGCTCAATTCTGTCAATTGCTCAACAGTAATTTGTTTACCCATTGTGAATACTTATGCTCTCGAGAGAAGCCACTAGTGAAACCTATGGCCCCCGGGTCTATCTTCTATCATATTAATCTTCCAATACTTATTTATTTCCTTTGCCTTTTATTTTACTTTGCATCTTTATCATAAAAATACCAAAAATATTATCTTATCATATCTATCAAATCTCACTCTCGTAAGTGGCCGTGTAAGGATTGACAACCCCTTATCGCGTTGGTTGTGAGGATTTATTTGTTTGTTTAGGTGTGAGGGACTCGTGCGTGGCCTCCTACTGGATTGATACCTTGGTTCTCAAAAACTAAGGTAAATACTTACGCTACTCTGCTGCATCACCCTTTCCTCTTCAAGATAAAACCAACGCAAGTGCTCAAGAGGTAGCAAGAAGGATTTCTGGCGCCGTTGCCGGGGAGGTCTACGCAAAAGTCAACATACCAAGTACCCATCACAAAACCCTTATCTCCCGCATTACATTATTTGCCATTTGCCTCTCGTTTTCCTCTCCCTCACTTCACCCTTGTCATTTTATTCGCCCTCTCTCTCTATCCTCCCTCTCTTTCTCTATTTGCCTCTTTTTGCCCGTTTCATGTTTGCTTGTGTGTCGGATTGCTTGCTTGTCATTATGGCTAATCCCCTATCTTCTCCGTTGTCTCCCGAAAATGAGGTTCTTAATTTTAAGCAAAGGGAAGGAGAAAACCTAAAAGACGCTTGGTATAGAATTTGCAATGCTCAAAATAGATCTACCAAGAAGAAATCTACTTCTATTCTTCTTCGCAATTTTTATGTAGGTGCTATTCCTTGGCACAGATATGTCCTTGATACCATTACCGGAGGGAACCTCTTGGGTAGCCACACTTTTGATTCCTATAATGCTATGATAGATTTATTTGGCTCACCCCCCCTTTTGGTTAAGGGAACTATGTTAACTTTGGAGCATGTAATGCAAAAACTTGAAATTATTGAAAATAAAGTTGCTACCATTGAGTTAATTGAAAATTGTGATAAAAATTTCCACAACCAAATTACCCAATATGGATCTAAAGTAGGAGTAACTTTGAAAAATATTAAGGAGAAGGAACCTATAGTTAATGAAAGAATAAATCATGATTCCTCTAGAATCGATAAACTTAAGGGTATCATTACCAACTTGGGAACCGCTTTTTCTTCCATAAAGAATACTCCAAGTCCTCCAACTAAAATTGCCAAGCTTATGTATGTTCCTAAAAATAAAGGTGAATCCTCTAGCAAAGAAACTGCGGATCTCAAATCTATAAGTATTCATCCTAATCTTTTTGCTATCATTAAGGAACCATTTGCTACTAATGATTTTTTCGATCTTGTGCCTAGAAGTTTGACTATTGATAAAAGGAAAGAAAATCCTAAAGGTGATAGATGTCTCATTAAAGAATTACCTACTAAAGATGGCAATACCTAGATCTATCCTTGCTTTTATGCCTAGCTAGGGGCGTTAAACGATAGCGCTTGTTGGGAGGCAACCCAATTTTATTTTTATTACTTACTTTTTGATCCTGTTTAGTAATAAATAATTTATCTAGCCTCTGTTTTGGTTGTGTTTTTTGTTTTTAATTAGTGTTTGTGCCAAGTAGAACCGTTGGGAAGACTTGGGGAAAGTCTTTTTAATCTTGCTGTAAAAAACAGAAACTTTAGCGCTCACGAGAATTGCTGCCATTTTTATTTGGAAGGTGCTATTTAGTAAATTCTTTTTGAAGATGATTAATATATAAATTACTCACGTCCAGAAATTTATTTTAGAATTTTTGGGGTTCCATATCTTGCGTTAGCTACAGATTACTACAGACTGTTCTGTTTTTAACAGATTCTGTTTTTCGTGTGTTGTTTGCTTATTTTGATGAATCTATAGCTAGTAAAATACTTTATAAACCATAGAGAAGTTGGAATACAGTAGGTTTAACACCAATATAAATAAATAATGAGTTCATTACAGTACCTTGAAGTGGTGTTTTGTTTTCTTTCGCTAACGGAGCTCACGAGATTTTCTACTATAAGTTTTATGTTGTGAAGTTTTCATGTTTTGAGTAAAGATTTGATGGATTATGGAACAAGGATTGGCAAGATCCTAAGCTTTGGGATGCCCATGGCACCCCCAAGATAATATAAGGACACCTAAAAGCCAAAGCTTGGGGATTCCCCGGAAGGCATCCCCTCTTTCGTCTACGTCCATCGGTAACTTTACTTGGAGCTATATTTTTATTCGCCACATGATATGTGTTTTGCTTGGAGCGTCTTGTATTATTTGAGTCTTTGCTTTGCTAGTTTTCCACAATCATCCTTGCTGCACACACCTTTTGAGAGAGACACGCATGATTCGGAAATTGTTAGAATACTCTATGTGCTTCACTTATATCTTTTGAGTTATATAGTTTTTGCTCTAGTGCTTCACTTATATCTTTTAGAGCCTGTCGGTGGATTTGTTTTCTCGTGCTTCACTTAGAATATTTTGAGAGTCCTACAAAACATCATGGTAATTTGCTTTAATTATGTTAGGCATTCAATATTAATAAAAAAATATCTTATGAGTGTGTTGAATACAATGAGAAGTTTGATACTTCATAATTGTTTTGAGATATGGAGATGGTGATATTAGAGTCATGCTAGTTGAGTAGTTGTGAATTTGAGAAATACTTGTGTTAAAATTTGTGATTCCCGTAGCATGCATATCTGGTGAACCGTTATGTGATGAAGTCGGAGCATGATTTATTTATTGATTGTCTTCCTTATGAGTGGCGGTCGGGGACGAGCGATGGTCTTTTCCTACCAATCTATCCCCCTAGGAGCATGCGTGTAATACTTTGCTTTGATAACTTGTAGATTTTTGCAATAAGTATATGAGTTCTTTATGACTAATGTTGAGTCCATGGATCATACGCACTCTCACCCTTCCACCATTGCTAGCCTCTCTAATACCGTGCACCTTTCACCGGTATCATACACCCACCATATACCTTCCTCAAAATAGCCACCATACCTACCTATCATGGCATTTCCATAGCCATTCCGAGATATATTGCCATGCAACTTTCCACCATTTCGTTTAATATGACACGCTCCATCATTGTCATATTGCTTTGCATGATCATGTAGTTGACATTGTATTTGTGGCAAAGCCACCATTCATAATTCTTTCATACATGTCACTCTTGATTCATTGCATATCCCGGTACACCGCCGGAGGCATTCACATAGAGTCATATTTTGTTCTGAGTATTGAGTTGTAATTGTTGAGTTGTAAGTAAATAAAAAGTGTGATGATCATCATTTTTAGAGCATTGTCCCAAGTGAGGAAAGGATGATGGAGACTATGATTCCCCCACAAGTCGGGATGAGACTCCGGTCGAAAAAAAGAGGCCATAAAAAAATAGAAGGCCCAAATAAAAAAATGAGAGAAAAAGAGAGAAGGGACAATGCTACTATCCTTTTACCACACTTGTGCTTCAAAGTAGCACCATGATCTTCATAATAGAGAGTCTCCTGTGTTATCACTTTCATATACTAGTGGGAATTTTTCATTATAGAACTTGGCTTGTGTATTCCAATGATGGGCTTCCTTAAAATGCCCTAGGTCTTCGTGAGCAAGCGAGTTGGATGCACGCCCACTTAGTTCCTTTTGTTGAGCTTTCATATACTTATAGCAATAGTGAATCTGTTGCATGGCAATCCCTACTCACTCACATTGATATATATTGATGCGCATCTCTATAGCCCGTTGATACGCCTAGTTGATGTGAGACTATCTTCCCTTTTTTTCTCCTCCACAACCACCATTCCATTCCACCTAAAGTGCTATGTCCATGGCTCACGCTCATGTATTGCGTGAAGATTGAAAAAGTTTGAGAACACCAAAAGTAGGAAACAATTGCTTGGCTTGTCATCGGGGTTGTGCATGATTTAAATACTTTGTGTGGTGAAGATAGAGCATAGCCAGACTATATGATTTTGTAGGGATAACTTTCTTTGGCCATGTTATTTTGAAGAGACATAATTGCTTAGTTAGTATGCTTGAAGTATTATTATTTCTATGTCAACATTGGACTTTTGTCTTGAATCTTTCGGATCTGAATATTCATACCACAATTAAGAAGAACTACATTGAAAATATGCCAAGTAGCATTCCACATCAAAAATTATGTTTTTATCATTTACCTACTCGAGGATGAGCATGAATTAAGCTTGCGGGTGCTTGATACGTCTCCAACGTATCTATAATTTTTTATTGTTCCATGATATATTATATTCTGTTTTGGACATTATTGGGCTTTATTATAAACTTTTATATTATTTTTGGGACTAACCTACTAACCGGAGGCCCAGCCCATAATTGTTGTTTTTTTGCCTATTTTAGGGTTTCGAAGAAAAGGAATATCAAACGGAGTCCAAACGGAATGAAACCTTCGGGAATGTGATTTTCGGAACGAATATGATCCAGAGGACTTGGACCCTATGTCAAGAAATCAATCAGGAGGCCACGAGGTAGGGGGCGCACCTACCCCCCCCCCCAGGCGCGCCCTCCACCCTCGTGGGCCCCCTGTTGCTCCACCGACGTACTCCTTCCTCCTATATATACCTACGTACCCCCAAACTACCAGATACGAAGACAAAACCATAATTCCACCGCCGTAACTTTCTGTATCCACGAGATCCCATCTTGGGGCCTATTCCGGAGCTCCGCCGGAGGGGGCATCGATCACGGAGGGCTTCTACATCAACACCATAGCCCTTCCGATGAAGTGTGAGTAGTTTACCTCAGACCTACGGGTCCATAGTTATTAGCTAGATGGCTTCTTCTCTCTTTTTGGATCTCAATACAAAGTTCTCCCTCTCTCTTGTGGAGATCTATTCGATGTAATCTTCTTTTGCGGTGTGTTTGTTGAGACCGATGAATTGTGGGTTTATGATCAAGTTTATCTGTGAACAATATTTGAATCTTCTCTGAATTCTTTTATGTATGATTGGTTATCTTTGCAAGTCTCTTCGAATTATCAGTTTGGTTTGGCCTACTAGATTGATCTTTCTTGCAATGGGAGAAGTGCTTAGCTTTGGGTTCAATCTTGTGGTGTCCTTTCCCAGTGACAGTAGGGGCAGCAAGGCATGTATTGTATTGTTGCCATCGAGGATAACAAGATGGGGTTTTCATCATATTGCATGAGTTTATCCCTCTACATCATGTCATCTTGCTTAAAGCGTTACTCTATTTTCTTGAACTTAATACTCTAGATGCATGCTGGACAGCGGTCGATGTGTGGAGTAATAGTAGTAGATGCAGGCAGGAGTCGGTCTACTTGTCTCGGATGTGATGCCTATATACATGATCATACCTAGATATTCTCATAACTATGCTCAATTCTGTCAATTGCTCAACAGTAATTTGTTTACCCACCGTGAATACTTATGCTCTCGAGAGAAGCCACTCGTGAAACCTATGGCCCCCGGGTCTATCTTCTATCATATTAATCTTCCAATAATTATTTATTTCCTTTGCCTTTTATTTTACTTTGCATATTTATTATAAAAATACCAAAAATATTATCTTATCATATCTATCAGATCTCACTCTCATAAGTGGCCATGTAGGGATTGACAGCCCCTTATCGCGTTGGTTGCGAGGATTTATTTGTTTGTGTAGATGCGAGGGACTCGTGCGTAGCCTCCTACTGGATTGATACCTTGGTTCTTAAAAACTGAGGGAAATACTTATGCTACTCTGCTACATCATCCTTTCCTCTTCAAGGGAAAACCAACGCAAGTGCTCAAGAGGTAGCAGAGGGTGAAAGGAAAAAAGGGCGAATAAAACGGCGAGGGTGAAGTGGGGGAGAGGAAAACGAGAGGCAAATAAAATAGATTGGAAACTTATATGATGGAAAATAGAGCCGGGGGCTATAGGTTTCACTAGTGGCTTCTCTCAAGATAGCATAAGTATTACGGTGGGTGAACAAATTACTGTCGAGCAATTGATAGAAAAGCGAATAATTATGAGAATATCTAGGCATGATCATGTATATAGGCATCACGTCTATGACAAGTAGACCGACTCCTGCCTGCATCGACTACTATTACTCGACACATCGACCGCTATCCAACATGCATCTAGAGTATTAAGTTCATAAGAACAGAGTAACGCCTTAAGCAAGATGACATGATGTAGAGGGATAAACTCATGCAATATGATGTAAACCCCATCTTTTTATCCTTCATGGCAACAATACAATACGTGGTGTTTCCTTTTCTATCACTGGGATCGAGCACCGCAAGATTGAACCCAAAGCTAAGCACTTCTCCCATTACAAGAAAGAATAATCTAGTAGTCCAAACCAAACTGATAATTCGAAGAGACTTACAAAGATAAACCAATCATACATAAAAGAATTCAGAGAAGATTCAAATATTGTTCATAGATAGACTTGATCATAAACCCACAATTCATCGGATCTCGACAAACACACCGCAAAAGAAGATGGCATCGAATAGGTCTCCAAGAGAATCGAGGAGAACTTTGTATTGAGATCCAAAGAGAGAGAAGAAGCCATCTAGCTACTAGCTATGGACCCGAAGGTCTGAGGTAAACTACTCACACATCATCGGAGGGGCCATGGAGTTGATGTAGAGGCCCTTCGTGATCAATGCCCCCTCCGGTGGAGCTTCGGAAAAGGCCCCAAGATGGGATCTCTTGGGTACATAAGGTTGCGGCGGTGGAAATAGGGTTTCGTGGTCCTCCTGGATGTTTTCGAGGTATGTGAACATATATAGGAGGAAGAAGTAGGTCGGTTGAGCCACGAGGGGCCCATGAGGGGGGAGGGCACGCCCAGGGGGTAGGCGCTCCCCCTGCCTCGTGGTTGCCTCATTCGTTTCTTGACGTCCACTCCAAGTCCTCTGGATCACGTTTGTTCCAAAAATCAAGTTCCCGAAGGTTTCATTCCATTTGGACTCTGTTTGATATTCCTTTTCTACGAAACACTGAAATAGGCAAAAAAACAGCAATTTGGGTTGGGCCTCCGGTTAATAGGTTAGTCCCAAAAATAATATAAACGTGTAAAATAAAGCCCACTAACATCCAGAACAGATAATATAATAGCATGGAAAAATCAAAAATTATAGATACGTTGGAGACGTATCAAATACTCGGGTTAAACTTGACGAGCCTAGCATGTATAGACATGGCCTCGAAATACCGGAGGCCGAAAGGTCGAATGTGAATCATATAGTAGATATGGTCAACATAGAGATGTTCACCATTGAAAACTACTCCATCTCACGTGATGATCGGACATGGTTTATTTGATTTGGATTACGTGATCATTTATATGACGCGAGGGATGTCTATCTAAGTGGGAGTTCTTAAGTAATTTGATTAGTTGAACTTGATTTATGATGAACATAGTCCTGATAGTATTTGCATATCTATGTTGTAGATCAATTGCTCGCGTTGTAGGTCCCCTATGTTTTTGATATGTTGCTAGAGAAAACTAAGTTTAAAGATGATAGAAGCAATGATGCGGCTTGGGTCCGTGATCTAAGGATTATCCTCGTTGCTGCACAGAAGAATTATGTCCTTGATGCACCACTAGGTGACAGACCTATTGCAGGAGCAGATGCGGACGTCATGAACGTTTGACAAGATCGGTATGATGACTACTTCATAGTTTAGTGCACCGTGCTTTACGGCTTAGAACCGGGACTTCAAAAATGTTTTGAACGCCACGGAGCATATAACTTGTTCCAAGAGTTGAAATTGGTTTTTCAGAATCATGCCCATGTCGAGAGGTTTGAGACCTCTGACAAGTACTTTGCCTACAAGATGGAGGAGAATGGCTCTGCTAGTGAGCATATACTCAGAATGTCTGGGTAGTACAATCGCTTGAATCAAGTGGGAGTTAATCTTCCAGATAAGGTAGTGATTGACAGAGTTCTCTAGTCACTATCACCAAGCTACTAGAACTTCGTGATGAACTATAATATGCAAGGGGTGACAAAAACATTTCTCGAGCTCTTCACAATGTTGAAATTGGCGAAGGTAGAAATCAAGAAAAAGCATCAAGTGTTGATGGTTGACAAGACCACTAGTTTCAAGAAAAAGGGCAAAGGAAAAGAAAGGGAACTTCAAGAAGAATGGCAAGCAAGTTGCCACTCCCGTGAAGAAGCTCAAAGATAGACCTAAGCCTGAAACTGAGTGCTTCTACTACAAAGGGAATGGTCACTGGAAGGAAAACTACCCCAAATACTTGGTGGATAAGAAGGATGGCAAAGTGAACAAAGGTATATTTGATATACATGTTATTGATGTGTACATTACTAGTGTTCATAGTAACCCCAGGGTATTTAATACTGTTTCAGTTGCTAAGATTAGTAACTCAAAACAGGAGTTGCAAAATGAACAAAGACTAGTTAAGGGCGAGGTGACGATGTGTGTTGGAAGTGATTCCAAGGTTCATAAGATCAGCATCGCACACTCCCTCTACCTTCGGGATTAGTGTTGGACCTAAATAAATGTTATTTGGTGTTTGCGTTGAGCATGAATATGATTAGATCATGTTTATTGCGACATGGTTATTCATTTAAGTCAGAGAATAATTGTTGTTCTGTTTACATGAATAAAACATTCTATGGTCATACACGCAATGTAAATGGTTTATTTAATCTCGATTGTAGTGATACACATATTCATAATATTAATGCCAAAAGATGCAAAGTTGGTAATGATAGTGCAACATATTTGTGGCACTGCCGTTTAGGTCATATTGGTGTAAAGCGCATGAAGAAACTCCATGCAGATGGGCTTTTGGAATCACTTGATTATGAATCATTTGATACTTGCAAACCATGCCTCATGGGCAAGATGACTAAAACTATGTTCTCTGATAACCCACAAGTATAGGGGATCGCAACAGTTTTCGATAAGTAAGAGTGTCGAACCCAACGAGGAGCTAAAGGTAGAACAAATATTCCCTCAAGTTCTATCGACCACCGATACAACTCTACGCACGCTTGACGTTCGCTTTACCTAGAACAAGTATGAAACTAGAAGTACTTTGTAGGTGTTGTTGGATAGGTTTGCAAGATAATAAAGAGTATGTAAATCAAAAGTAGGGGCTGTTTAGATAAACAAACAATAAAGTAAATATAACGAGTGTGGAAAAGTGGTGGTAGGAGTTGTGAAATTGCCCCTAAGCAATTGACTACTTTACTAGACCGATAGCAAGTATTATGTGGGAGAGGCCACTGCTAGCATGTCATCCCTGACTTGGAATTCTATGCACTTATGATTGGAACTACTAGCAAGCATCCACAACTACTAATATTCATTAAGGTCAAACCCAACCATAGCATTAAGATATATTGGTCCCCTTCAATCCCGTATGCATCAATTTCTATGCTAGGTTGAAGCTTCTGTCACTCTTGCCCTCCAATACATTGTCCTATCAACATACAACTAACCCTAGGGTGTGATCCATGTGCGCAATCATATGATGGGCACCAAAGGACAGCAACATAACCACAACCAAATTAAATCAATCATAGCAATTCATCAACCACCGATAGGAAAACGAAAATCTACTCAGACATCATAGGATGGCAACACATTATTGGATAATAATATGAAGCATAAAGCACCATGTTCAAGTAGAGGGTACAGCGGGTTGCGGGAGAGTGGACCGCTGTAGATAGAGGGGGGAAGGTGATGGAGATGTTGGTGAAGATGGCGAAGGTGTTGGTGTAGACCGCGGTGATGATGATGGCCCCCGGTGGCACTCCGGTGCCACCGGAAGCGAGGGGGAGAGAGCCCCCTCCTTCTTCTTATTCCTTGACCTCCTCCCTAGATGGGAGAAGGGTTTCCCCTCTGGTCCATGGCCTCCATGGCACGGGAGGGGCGAGAGCCCCTCCGAGATTGGATCTGTCTCTCTGTCTCTCTCTATTTCTGCGTTCCCAGATTCTTCAGTTTCACCGTTTCTTATATTCCCGAAGATCCGTAACTCCGATTGGGCTGAAATTTTGACAAGATCTCTATGCGGAAATTAGCTTTCTTGCGGTGAAAGAAGGACAGCAACTGCCTTACGGGCGGCCCACGAGGGTCAGGGGTGCGCCCAGGGGGGCAGGCGCGCCCCCCTGCCTCGTGTCCACCTCGGGCACCGTCTCGCGTGGATTTTTCTTCCCAAAAATCATATATATTGCAAAAGAAAATATCCGTCAATTTTTATCCCGTTTGGACTCTGTTTGATATGGATATTCTACGAAACAAAAAACATGCAACAAACAGGAACTGGCACTAGGCACTGGATCAATATGTTAGTCCCAAAAATAGTATAAAAAGTTGCCAAAAGTATATGAAAGTTGTAGAATATTGGCATGGAACAATCAAAAATTATAGATACGAAGGAGACGTATCACCATCCCCAAGCTTAATTCCTGCTCGTCCTCGAGTAGGTAAATGATAAAAAGATAATTTTTGATGTGGAATGCTACCTAGCATAATCTTGATCTTATATCTAATCATGGCATGAATATTAAGACACGAGTGATTCAAAGCAATAGTCTATCATTTGACATAAAAACAATAATACTTCAAGCCTACTAATAAACCAATCATGTCTTTTCAAAATAACAAGGCCAAAGAAAGTTATCCCTACAAAATCATATAGTCTGGCTATGCTCCATCTTCACCACACAAAATACTCACATCATGCACAACCCTGATGACAAGCCAAGCAATTGTTTCATACTATTGGCGTTCTCAAACCTTTTCAACTTTCATGCAATGCATGAGCGTGAACCATGGACATAGCACTATAGGTGGAATAGAATGGTGGTTGTGGAGAAGACAAAAAGGAGAAGATAGTCTCACATCAACTAGGCGTATCAACGGGCTATGGAGATGCCCATCAATAGATATCAATGTGAGTGAGTAGGGATTTCCATGCAACGGATGCACTAGAGCTATAAGTATATGAAAGCTCAAACTGAAACTAAGTGGGTGTGCACCCAACCTGCTTGCTCATGAAGACCTAGGGCATTTGAGGAAGCCCATCATTGGAATATACAAGCCAAGTTCTATAATGAAAATTCCCACTAGTATATGAAAGTGATAACTCAAGAGACTCTCTATATGAAGAACATGGTGCTACTTTGAAGCACAAGATTGGTAAAAGAATAGTAACATTGCCCCTTCTCTCTTTTTCTCTCATTTTTTCTTTTTTATTTTTTTTGTAGGCTTCTTTGGCCTCTCTCTCTCTTTTT
>NC_041388.1:312874090-312903844 GCF_002162155.2 Triticum dicoccoides | reverse complement strand
CCTCACGTGGGACAATGTTCTAATAATGATGATCATCACACTTTTATTTACTTACAACTCAATATTACAACTCGATATCTAGAACAAGGATATGACTCTATATGAATGCCTCCGGCGGTGTACCGGGATGTGCAATGATCTAGCGTAGCAATGACATCAAAAAACGGACAAGCCATGAAAACATCATGCTAGCTATCTTACGATCATGCAAAGCAATATGACAATGAATGCTCAAGTCATGTATATGATGATGATGAAAGTTGCATGGCAATATATCTCGGAATGGCTATGGAAATGCCATGATAGGTAGGTATGGTGGCTGTTTTGAGGAAGGTATATGGTGGGTTTATGGTACCGGCGAAAGTTGCGCGGTACTAGAGAGGCTAGCAATGATGGAAGGGTGAGAGTGCGTATAATCCATGGACTCAACATTAGTCATAAAGAACTCACATACTTATTGCAAAAATTTATTAGCCCTCGAAGCAAAGTACTACTATGCATGCCCCTAGGGGGATAGATTGGTAGGAAAATACCATCGCTTGTCCCCGACCGCCACTCATAAGGAAGACAATCAATAAATACCTCATGCTCCAACTTCGTTACATAATGGTTCACCATACATGCATGCTACGGGAGTCACAAACCTCAACACAAGTATTTCTACTAATCCACAACTACCCACTAGCATGACTCTAATATCACCATCTTTATATCGCAAAACTATTGCAAGGAATCAAACATACCATATTCAGTGATCTACAAGTTTTATGTAGGATTTTATGACTAACCATGTGAATGACCAATTCCTGTCATCTCTTTAAATAGATATAAGTGAAGAAAGATAGTTTAATTCCTTCTACAAAAGATATGACCACGCTCTAACAAATATAAGTGAAGCAAAAGAGCATTTTACAAATGGCGGTTGTCTATGTAAAGAGAAACAGGCAATCCAAACTTCAAATGATATAAGTGAAGCACATGAAGCATTCTATAAAGCCATACTCAAAAGGTATAAGTGAAGTGCAATGAGCATTCTATAAATCAACCAAGGACTATCTCATACCAGCATGGTGCATAAATAAAGATGAAAACTAAATGCAAAAGACGCTCGAAGATTGCACATATCGCATGAACGAAACGAATCTGAAAACATACCGATACTTGTTGAAGAAAGAGGGGATGCCTTCCAGGGCATCCCCAAGCTTAGACGCTTGAGTCTCCTTGAATATTTACTTGGGGTGCCTCGGGCATCCCCAAGCTTGAGCTCTTGCCTCTCTTCCTTCTTCTCACATCGAGACCTTCTCGATCATCGAACACTTCATCCACACAAAACTTCAACAGAAAACTCGGTAAGATCCCTTAGTATAATAAAGCAAATCACTACTCTAAGTATTGTTGAAAACCAATTCATATTTTGTTTTTGCATTGTGTCTACTGTAATATAACTTTTTCATGGCTTAATCCACTAATATAAATTGATAGTTTCATCAAAATAAGCAAACTATGCATCAAAAACAGAATCTGTCTAAAACAGAACAGTCTATGGTAATCTGAACATTCACCATACTTCTGATACTTGAAAAATTCTACCAAAATTAGGAAAAATAAACAATTTGTATAGGAAGACAGTGCAAAAATAATAAGAACCATTTGACGTTCCAGCTAAAAATGTAAAATTGCGCACTACAGCCAAAGTTTCTGTCCTGCACCATACAAACCATCAAGCAAATATAAACATCCTAAAGGAAAACCTTGGCACATTATTTTTATTTATAAACTTTATAGAAGAACGCAACAGAAATAAATGACTCTCTAAAACTTCCGGGTTATCTCCCTGGCAGCGCTTTCTTTAAAGCCATTAAGCTAGGCATATGGTGCTCAAGTAATGAATCCACCCGGATCCCAAGGTATATCAAAGCCAATTTTAATTAACAATGATTTGTAATTTAGTAGTGAGCACAAAGTAACATATATCATGCAACAACGAAGTCTAACTCTCTTCCTATGCATCGGCATGTCATAAAAGAACAATTCATGCACACATAGTAAAGGCCAATGCATAGTATAAACAATTTCTTGCAATTTTATCATATTGGAAACATAGAGAGGTGGAGATATAGTTCCTCTCTCATAATAATTGCAAGTAGGAGCAGCAAGCACATGCATATTATATTCATAAAAATCATCATGTGCAACGGTAAAAGGCAACCCATCAATATATTCTTTAATAAGAGCAAACTTCTCTGATATAGTGTAGTCGGGACAATTCAAAAAGATAATAGGACTATCATGCGTGGGTGCAATAGCAACAATTTCATTTTTAACATAAGGAACTATAGCACGTTCATCTCCATAAGCATAATTCATATTGGCATCTTGGCCACAAGCATAGCAAGCATCATCAAAAAGGGATATTTCAAAAGAATCAACGGGATCATAACAATCATCATAGGAATCATCCTCCGGTAAGCACGAAGGGAAATTAAACAATGTATGAGTTGAAGAGTTACTCTCATTATAAGGTGGGCACGGGTAGCTAATCCGCTCTTCCTCCTTTTGTTCTTCGCTCTCCTCCTCATCTTTTTCATCCAATGAGCTCACAGTTTCATCAATTTCTTCTTCCATAGGCTCCTGCAAAATATTAGTCTCTTCTTGGACAGCGGAGTAGTCCTCAATATATGGTTCAACATAGGCATTAGAAGAATAATTATCATAGCAATATTTAAGTATGGCAAACTTTTCAGATTTGTAAAGAGTAGCATCATACTTTTCAATCAAAGAAGCAATTTCATAAGCACCCTTAAAAGCAACAAATTCTTCAATTTGTTGAACGTCATAGTAATTATAAACACGCTTAGCATACGAAGATATGATTCCATTATCACTAAACTCACATTGATAGGGAACTTGTTTCTTAGGGTTTTCAGAACAACAAGTAAAATCATATATTTAACATAAATTCCAAGCATAGCATTGCAAACGATGAATTTGATCCCATATAATTTTCCCTTTTTCAGATATTCGGTGTCGCACATAACAAGCATGCTCATCTAAAGATTTGCCCTCAACTAAGCTAGTTGGGGTTTCAACACGAGCACATAGGGATCAAAGATGATCCAAGTAATAAGCTTCAGCAGTGTGATAGATTTTGAGTGGTTCTTCAACCATTGGTTCAGTAGGTACAACTAATTTTTTTGGTATTTTGCGTTTCCTACCCATAACTAAAGATAGAAAACAACTAAGAACAACAAATAAAAATTACTTAGTGATAAAGTAAACAAGCACACACAAGAATATTCACCCCGCGCTATTGCTCCCCGGCAACGGCGCCAGAAAAAGGTCTTGGTAACCCACAAGTACAGGGGATCGCAACAGTTTTCGATAAGTAAGAGTGTTGAACCCAACGAGGAGCTAAAGGTAGAACAAATATTCCCTCAAGTTCTATCGACCACCGATACAACTCTACGCACGCTTGACGTTCGCTTTACCTAGAACAAGTATGAAACTAGAAGTACTTTGTAGGTGTTGTTGGATAGGTTTGCAAGATAATAAAGAGTACGTAAATAAAAAGTAGGGGCTGTTTAGATAAACAAACAATAAAGTAAATACAACGAGTGTGGAAAAGTGGTGGTAGGAGTTGTGAAATTGCCCCTAAGCAATTGACTACTTTACTAGACCGATAGCAAGTATTATGTGGGAGAGGCCACTGCTAGCATGTCATCCCTGACTTGGAATTCTATGCACGTATGATTGGAACTATTAGCAAGCATCCACAACTACTAATGTTCATTAAGGTAAAACCCAACCATAGCATTAAGATATATTGGTCCCCCTTCAATCCCGTATGCATCAATTTCTATGCTAGGTTGAAGCTTCTGTCACTCTTGCCCTCCAATACATTGTCCTATCAACATACAACTAACCCTAGGGTGTGATCCACGCGCGCAATCATATGATGGGCACCAAAGGACAGCAACATAACCACAAGCAAATTAAATCAATCATAGCAATTCATCAACCACCGATAGGACAAACGAAAATCTACTCAGACATCATAGGGTGGCAACACATCATTGGATAATAATATGAAGCATAAAGCACCATGTTCAAGTAGAGGGTACAGCGGGTTGCGGGAGAGTGTACCGCTATAGATATAGGGGGGAATGTGATGGAGATGTTGGTGAAGATGGAGGAGGCGTTGGTGTAGATCGCGGTGACGATGATGGCCCCCGGTGGCACTCCGGTGCCACCGGAAGCGAGGGGGAGAGAGCATCCCTCCTTCTTCTTCTTCCTTGAGCTCCTCCCTAGATGGGAGAAGGGTTTCCCCTCTGGTCCATGGCCTCCATGGCACGGGAGGGGCGAGAGCCCCTCCGAGATTGGATCTTTCTCTCTGTTTCTCTCTGTTTCTGCGTTCCCAGATTCTTCCCTTTCACCGTTTCTTATATTCCCGGAGATCCGTAACTACGATTGGGCTGAAATTTTGACACGGTCTCTATCCAAAAATTATCTTTCTTGCGGCGAAAGAAGGGCACCAACCGCCTTACGGGTGGCCCATGAGGGTCAGGGGCGCGCCCAGGGGGCAGGCACGCCCCCTGCCTCGTGGCCACCTCGGGCACCGTCTCGCGTGGATTTTTCTTCCCAAAAATCATATATATTCCAAAAAAATCTCCGTCAATGTTTATCCCGTTTGGACTCTGTTTGATATGGATATTCTACGAAACAAAAAATATGCAACAAACAGGAAGTGGCACGGGCACTAGATCAATATGTTAGTCCCAAAAATAGTATAAAAAGTTGCCAAAAGTATATGAAAGTTGTAGAATATTGGCATGGAATAATCAAAAATTATAGATACGACGGAGACATGTCATTTTCTGGAACAATGGAGCGAGCCAATTAATTATTGGAAATAATACATACCAATGTATGCGGTCCAATGAGTGTTGAGGCACGCAGCGGGTATCGTTATTTTCTGGCCTTCACAGATGATTTGAGCAAATATGGGTATATGTACTTAATGAAACACAAGTCTAAGACATTTGAAAATTTCAAAGAATTTCAGAGTGGAGTGGAGAATCATCGTAACAAGAAAATAAAGGTTCTACAATCTGATCGCGGATGCGAATATTCTAGTTACGAGTTTGGCCTTCATTTTAAACAATGTGGAATAGTTTCAAAACTCACGCCACCTGGAACAATACAACGTAATGGTGTGTCTAAACATCGTAACCATACTTTATCATATATGGTGCAATCTATGATGTCTCTTACCGATTTACCACTATCATTTTGGGGTTATGCATTAGAGACAGCTGCATTCACTTTAAACAGGGCACCGTCTAAATCCGTTGAGACGACACCGTATGAACTGTGGTTTGACAAGAAACCTAAGCTGTCGTTTCTTAAAGTTCGGGATTGCGATGCTTATGTGAAAAAGCTTCAGCCTGATAAGCTCGAACCGAAATTGGAGAAGTGTGTCTTCATAGGATACCCAAAAGAAACTGTTGGGTACACCTTCTATCACAGATCTGAAGGCAAGATCTTTGTTGCAAAGAATGGATCCTTTCTAGAGAAGGAGTTTCTCTCAAAAGAAGTGAGTAGGAGGAAAGTAGAACTTGACGAGGTAATTGTACCTTCTCTCGAATTGGAAAGTAGCTCATCACAGAAATTAGTTCCAGTGATGTCTACACTAACTAGAGATGAAGCTAATGATAATGCTCATGAAACTTCAGACCAAGTTACTACCGAACCTCGTAGGTCAACTAGAGCATGTTCCGCACCTGAGTGGTACGGTAATCATGTTCCGGAAGTCATGTTACTAGACCATGACGAACCTATGAACTATGAGCAAGCGACGATGAGCCCAAATTTCGATAAATGGCTTGAGGCCATGAAATCTGAGATAGGATCCATGTATGAGAACAAAGTGTGGAATTTGGTTGACTTGCCCGATGATCGGCGAGCCATAGAGAATAAATGGATCTTCAAGAAGAAGATTGATGCTGATGGTAATGTTACTGTCTACAAAGCTCGACTTGTTGCGAAAGGTTTTCGACAAGTTCAAGGAGTTGACTACGATGAGACCTTCTCACCCTAATGATTCTTAAGTCTATCCTAATCATGTTAGCAATTGCCGCATTTTATGATTATGAAATCTGGCAAATGGACGTCAAAAATGCATTCCTTAATGGATTTCTTAAAGAAGAGTTGTATATGATGCAACCAGAAGGTTGTGTCAATCCTAAAGGTGCTAACAAAGTGTGCAAGCTCCAGCGATCCATTTATGGACTAGTTCAAGCATCTCGGAGTTGGAATATACGCTTTGATGAGGTGATCAAAGCATATGGTTTTATACGGACTTTTGGAGAAGCCAGTATTTACAAGAAAGTGAGTGGGATCTCTGTAGCATTTCTAATATTATATGTGGATGACATATTGTTGATTGGAAATGATATAGAATTTCTGGATAGCATAAAAGGATACTTGAATTAAAGTTTTTCAATGAAAGACCTCAGTGAAGCTACTTATATATTGGGACTTTCACAAAGCACATACCTTGATAAAGTTTTGAAGAAGTTCAAAATGGATCAGTCAAAGAAAGGGTTCTTGTGTGTGTTACAAGGTGTGAAGTTGAGTAATACTCAAAACCCGACCACAGCAGAATATATAGAGAGAATGAAAGTCATTCCCTATGCCTCCGTCATAGGTTCTATAAAGTATGTCATGCTGTGTACCAAACCTGTTGTGTGCCTTGCCATGAGTTTGGCAAGGGGGTACAATAGTGATCTAGGAATAGATCACTCGATAGCGGTCAAAATTATCCTTAGTTACCTTAAAGAGAACTAAGGAAATGTTTCTCGGTTATGGAGGTGATAAAGAGTTCATCGTAAAGAGTTACGTTGATGCAAGTTTTGACACTAATCCGGATGACTCTAAGTCTCAATCTGGATACATATTCAAAGTGGGAGCAATTAGCTAGAGTAGCCCCACACAAAGCATTGTAGACATATAAATTTGCAAAATACATATGGATCTGAATGTAGCAGACCCATTGACTAAACTTCTCTCACAAGCAAAACATGATCACACATTAGTACCCTTTGGGTGTTGGTCACATAGCGATGTGAACTATTGGTGTTAATCACATGGCGATGTGAAATAGATTATTGACTCTAGTAAACCCTTTGGTGTTAAATCACATGGCGATGTGAACTAGATTACTGACTCTAGTGCAAGTGGGAGACTGAAGGAAATATGCCCTAGAGGCAATAATAAAGTTGTTATTTTATATTTCCTTATATTATGATAAATGTTTATTATTCATGCTAGAATGGTATTAACTGGAAACTTGATACATGTGTGGATACATAGACAAAACACCGTGTCCCTAGTAAGCCTATACTAGACTAGCTCGTTAATCAAAGATGGTTACGTTTCCTAACCATAGACATGTGTTGTCATTTTATGAACGGGATCACATCATTACGAGAATGATGTGATGGACAAGACCCATCCGTTAGCATAGCATATTGATCATTCAGTTTTATTGTTATTGCTTTCTTCATGTCATATACATATTCCTTTGACTATGAGATTATGCAACTCCCAAATACTGGAGGAATGCCTCGTGTGCTATCAAACGTCACAACATAACTTGGTGATTATAAAGATGCTCTACAGGTGTCTCCAAAGGTGTTTGCTGGGTTGGCATAGATCGAGATTAGGATTTGTCACTCCGAGTATCGGAGAGGTATCTCTGGGCCCTCTCGGTAATGCACATCATGATAAGCCTTGCAAGCAATGTGACTAATGAGTTAGTTGCGGGATGATGCACTACAGAACAAGTAAAGAGACTTGCCGGTAACGAGATTGAACTAGGTATGAAGATACCGACGATCGAATCTCGGGCAAGTAACATACCGATGACAAAGGGAATGACGTATGTTGTCATTACGGTTTGACCGATAAAGATCTTCGTAGAATATGTAGGAACCAATATGAGCATCCAGGTTCCGCTATTGGTTATTGACCGGAGAGGTGTCTCGGTCATGTCTACATAGTTCTGGAACCCGTAGGGTCTGCACGCTTAATGTTCGATGACGATTTGTATTATGAGTTATGTGATTTGGTGACCGAAGATTGTTCAGAGTCCAGGATGAGATCACGGACATGACAAGGAGTCTTAAAATGGTTGATAGGTAAAGATTGTTATATTGGATGATAGTATTCGGACAGCGGAAGTGTTTGGAATGTATCGGGTACATATTGGAGTACCGGGGGGTTACCGAAACCCCCTGGGGGAAGATATGGGCCATATGGGCCATAGGAGGGAGGCAGGCCAGCCCACAAGGGGTGGCGCGCGCCCCCCAAGGGAGGAGTCCTAATTGGACTAGGGGATGGGGCGGCGCCCCCCTTTCCTTCTCCTTCCCCCTTTCCCCCTCCGATAAAAGGAAGGGGGGCGAATTGGACTAGGAGCCCAAGTGGGACTCCTCCCACTTCGGGCGTTCCTAGGTCGGCATCCTCCCATCTCCCTCCTTTATATACGGGGTGGGGGAGCCTCTAACACACATCAATTGTTCCAAGCCATGTGCGGTGCCCCCCTCCATAGTTTGCTCCTCCAGTCATATTGTCGTAATTCTTAGGCGAAGCTCTGCGCAGATCACTTCACCATCACCGTCACCACACCATCGTGCTGACGAAACTCTCCCTTGACACTTTGCTGGGTCAAGAGTTCAAGGAACGTCATCGAGCTGATCGTCTGCAGAACTCGGAGGTGCCGTATATTTGGTGCTTGACCGATTGAATCGATAAGACGTTTGACTACATCAACCGCGTTAAGCTCTGCGGCGGACGCACGTTGATGGTTGTGGGGGCAGCTGTCCCCACTCGATTTTCCGTCGTACGTTTACGTCGATCCTGCCGAGCAGCGTGTGCCCCCACTTGGCCCATTGCTTTGCCCCCACTCAGTCCAATTTCCTTTCTATTTTCAAAGGCCCATATATTATATATCTTTTAAAAGGCTATAAGAAGTCCACCACCAAGAAACAGCCTACACATGTCGGCCACGAACGCTACAATTATTCGATGGACCAGGCCTCTAGTCCACGCACGCATATAAAAAACGAATGCATGATACGGCACCCGTGGAGCCGCCCGAAACTGCCTATCGCGCGATCGCGGCATCACGCAGTCTCCGGCTCGGCTCGCGGCCGGCAATCAGCGACTTGTCGTCGCCCATCTCTCATGCATGTGCGCCGCGCCGCAACACTGCCTCGTCACCGGTTGTGTAATTTCAGCATTCTAATTCACATCAAGTAAGCCATATAGTAGATCATTAGGGTTCTTTCTTTTCAAAAAAATTTGTTCGTCTGCAGTTCCTTTGTAGAAACTTAGTATTATTAATTTATTGTATAATTTACCAATTTAGATAACTAGATCAGTTTAAATGATATTGTTATAAGATGTAATGTATTCCCTCTGTAAACAAATATAAGACCGTTTAAATCAAAATTTTAGTTCCAACTTTAATCTAGACTAACAAACTCAAATTTTTCCTAGTTCCCAGCACACTTAAACTTCGTGTACTATGTTTGACACCTTGCCAATTCATTTGACGTTCTGCTCTTTTGGCACTTAAAGTTACTAAGAAGCTAATGGAGAGTTTTTTTATATAAAAAAACTAACAACCACTAAGATGTCTAAACTTGTTGATTTGAACAAGCTTCCTATGCATCCATCAAAAACGAAGAAGATTTCATACTACAATCCCAATCAAGACAATGATATTAGTCTCATCCTAGGAAGATTAAGCCAATGACAATTGGGAAGATGAATCAACATATTAGCTTTGTAGAAAAAGAATTGCTAGTGTGTTTCCTAATGAAGTGGCAGTTAAACATTTTCATGAGGTGAAAATCACCGTGGGATGAAACGAAAGGATTGTGTTAGAAGCTCCTTTTCATTTGTATAAAGGCACCCTTCGATGTTTTCATTATCCTCTTGTTCGATAATAATTTTTTTCTTGCAGGTTGTAGGTTAGATTGTTAGAAAATGTGTTAATGTTCTCTTTTGTGACTAGGAACAAGATGTAATTCATTTTGCTTCTAATTGTTAGTTTTCATTTCTTTTGGTAAATTTGGTTATCTCATGTACAATGAAGTGATTGTACCTAGGTTTTAGTATATAAGGACCGGCTGTCTTGCTAATTCATCAATATGGCCATACATTATTGCCCCCTCTCAATTTTTTTCCTGGGTCCGCCCCTGGTTACGCTAATGTTTCCGCTTTCGGTCTACGAGGGTACGTGGACACACTCTCCCCCTCTTGTTGATATGCATCTCCTAGATAGATCTTGCGTGAGCATAGAATTTTTTTTTGAAATTGCATGCTACGTTCCCCAACACGGATGGGACGTGAATGTTCTGGAAGCCCGTCGGATCAAGGTCGGGGTCGGTTGCGGGAAGGAGGATGCAAGGCGTTTGTTTGCGTGCGCTCGAGTCTGACGACTCGTGCACTTAGTTCATTGGTTGGTCCGGGCATCATCCCGCCGCCAACGGAAAAGAACCAACCCTATGGTTGGATGGTTAGGAGGGCAGTCATATCCTCAGCCCACCAGGGTTCAAATCATGATGCTCACATTTATCCTGAATTTATTTCAGGATTTTTGGTGATATGCTTTCTGTGGGAGGAGACGTTCCCGTCGACTACCAAGATGATATGTCATCTTAGTCTCTCGGAGGTGCTCATAGGGGTAGGGTGTGCATTCATAGGGGTGAGTGTCGTATATATGAGTGCCTGCATTTGTACTATGTTTAAAAAAAGCAAGCCCTTTTTCTTTCTTCTGAACCGAGTACAAACACAGATACTCGTATACACGCAAATATACTCATCCATGCACGTACACACACCCTACCCTCATGAGCACCCCCGAAATACTAAAATAAATAGACAGTGGTACGTTCCTATTTTAAAACAAGAGTTGTTTAATTATTTTTAAATATAACAATATATTTTTATGCTTGTATTTTGACCAAAACATTATTTTAGGTGGTTTGGGCTTTTGGGGGCTTTTGGACAAAACAATGGAGCCAGAGCCTAACCCAACCATCGAGCCAAGCTGCCAATGCCTAGGTTGAGTTGGGTGCACTTCAATCGTCACACTAACCGTGAAGTTTCGCTAAAAAAACTAACCATGAAGTGTGCCCTAAAAAAACCCCGCAAAGTGAGTTGTGGACCACTAGTTATATGATAAATTGAACTTATCTAAATCATCTTTGTTTTTGGATCACATGTATTTTGGTAGAACATGCAACATGTGTGGCTGAGTGTGACCATGTGAGCATGCAACCTTGTAATCTAAAAACGATAAAGAACGATCTAACCAAAGGATGGAGAGAAGGATGTACCCAAAAGCCATTGTTATTGGGGGAACCCTAATCTTCATTCGAGAGCATGGGGAACACAATGATATCCTCAACAAATGCCACTGACCCCTTCACTAGATGTTTGTCTTTAGCTGACCTCTAGACTTCCAAAACTTCTAGGAACAAATCCATGTACTTGAAAGCTTAGGAGCAACTCCAGCTATTTAGGGTTTCACACAAATCCAAGAGTAACAATATGCACAGGGAACAAATTGGGGGGGTTCAAATTTTGTCTTGATAGAATAGTAGATTTGTGCCTCCTCCTTTACCCAACTTGCTTCAAATAATGGGGCTTGAGAGAGAGATCTCAAGTTCTTGCAAAAGTCTAACAATGGCGTGCAGAGAAAAAAATTGACGTCTTACTCATGGAGAAGAAGAGTCCTTTTATTGCCCCCCCCTCCCAAATCTACATGTTACTCCTCTCTCAGTGCACTACTCCGGAGGCTCCCACTTCACCCAAAGGTCTGGTTCAACTCTTGGGCAAGCTCGGAACACTACCAACCACTTTCAGAATTCACTTGGAGCTCCGGTCAACCAATGTTTCGGGCCACCTCCTGGCGCATATGGGGTGAGTCGAGAATGATATTGTGCTCGTCTAAAATTCACATGGAGGCTCCGACCAACACATAGGAAAAATGCAAGATATTTGCTCCTAAAAATGTAGAGTTGTGTTTGCCTGTTTGATTTGTATAGTTGTGTTCAAAATATTGATCTAAAAAATTCTAGCATTTTTTATATATACCATATCTTATGTCATTTACAAAAAAAATGGTGACTAGAGAACTTTTTGCCTTGATAGTACCACCTAATCCTATATACAGCTAAATAATTGATCTCATCGACCCATTTCTCTTAATGTGCAAACATGTCATTTCACCACGTAACCATGCATTTATAAGGCTCAACTCAACATGCATGCATATTACTAATCCAACATATGCACCTTAATATTTACAATCATGCTTCAATTTTGATTCTCATATTATTAGTCAAAATATTCATATTTCATGTAAATCATTCTCATTTTTAACACATTGCAATCAATTCTCGTATTGAGACGCGCAGGGTGTCATCTAGTATACTCTTTTATTTCTGTTTTGTGTAATACAACATATTCTTTAGTTGAGGCCCTGAAGAGTAAGGGCAACTTTAGAAAGAGAGGCATTGACTTACCTACGAAAATAAGTGAGAGATAATGACTAGGGATCAATGAGAGTGAAAACAAATCAGCAATGCCTAAAAAAGGCAAAGGCAAGACGAAGAGATGTACCAAACTTGAATACGCCCCCTCTCCCGCGTCGCCCCTCTCTGGCAACTCAGGAGCGGCTCCAAACCCTAGCCGCCGCCTCCTCTCCTCCCTCCTGCCCCCTCCCCGCTGCCACCCGAGGAGCCTGTCGGCTGCCGCGCGTCTTTCGATGAAGGTGGCAGCGTGGATCTGCTGCCTCACACCGGCGTTAGGAGCTTTGGAAGCTAGGGCAGTGACCCTGAGTGGAGATTTAAGGAAATATGCCCTAGAGGCAATACTAAAGTTGTTATTTATATTTTCTTATATCATGAAAAATATTTATTATTCACGCTAGAATTGTATTAACTGGAAATTTAGTACATGTGTGAATACATATACAAAACAGAGTGTCCCTAGTATGCCTCTACTTGACTAGCTCATTAATCAAAGATGGTTAAGTTTCCTGACCATAGACATGTGTTGTCATTTGATGAACGGGATCACATCATTAGAGAATGATGTGATGGACAAGACCCATCCGTTAGCTTAGCATAATGATTGTTTAGTTTTACTGCTATTGCTTTCTTCATGACTTATACATAGTCCTCTGACTATGAGATTATGCAACTCCCGAATACCGGAGGAACACCTTGTGTGCTATCAAATGTCACAACGTAACTGGGTGATTATAAAGATGCTCTACAGGTGTCTCTAAAGGTGTTTGTTGGGTTGGCATAGATCAAGATTAGGATTTGTCACTCCGAGTATCGGAGAGGTATCTCTGGGCCCTCTAGGTAATGCACATCACTATAAGCCTTGCATGCAATGTGACTAAATGAGTTAGCAGCGGGATGATGTATTACAGAACGATTAAAGAGACTTGCCAGTAACGAGATTGAACTAGGTATGATGATACCGACGATCAAATCTTGGGCAAGTAACATACCGATGACAAAGGGCGCGTGACTCCCCCTGCCCAATCCGAATTGGACAAGGGGTGGGGGCGCCCCCCTTTCCTTCTACCTCTCCCCCTTTTCCCCTTTCCTCTCTCTGTTGGAAGGAAGGGGGGCGAATCCTACTAGGAGTGGAGTCCTAGTAGGACTCCCCCCCCATGGCGCGCCACCCCTAGGGTCGGCCACCTCTTCCTCCCCTCCTTTATATACGGGGGTGGGGGCACCCCAAAGGCACACCAATAGTTCTCTTAACCGTGTGCGGTGTCCCCCCTCCATAGTTTGCTCCTCTGGTCATAGCATCGTAGTGCTTAGGCGAAGCCATGCGCGGATCACATCACCATCACCGTCACCACGCCGTCATGCTGACGGAACTTTCCCTCTACCCTCTACTGGATCAAGAGTTCGAGGGACGTCATCGAGCTGAACGTGTGCTGAACACGGAGGTGTCGTACGCTCGGTACTTGGATCGGTTGGATCGTGAAGACGTTTGGAAGGATCGAGAAGAGGTGTCTAGAGTGGGGTGAATAGACTCTTAACAAATAAAAGTAGCAGTTTTTAATTTCTTCAAGTTAAGGTGGAGTTTTAGCACAAGTTTAAACATTCACAATACATTCAAGCAAGCATGGCAAGAGTATATGAGCAGCGGAAAGTAAAGCATGCAATTTGCAAGAAAGTAAAGGGATGGGATTGGAGTGTGCAAACGCAATTGGAGACACGGATATTTTTGGCGTGGTTCTGATAGGTGGTGCTATCATACATCCATGTTGATGGAGACTTCAACCCAAGAAGGGTAACGGTTGCATGAGCCCACAGAGGGCTCCACCCATGAAGGGTCCACGAAGAAGCTGTCTATCCCACCATGGCCATTGTCCACGAAGGACTTGCCTCACTAGGGTAGATCTTCACGAAGTAGGCGATCTCCTTGCCCGCACAAACTCCTTGGTTCAACTCCACAATCTTGACGGAGGCTCCCAAGTGACACCTAACCAATGTAGGAGACACCACTCTCCAAAAGGTAATAAATAGTGTGTTGATGATGAACTCCTTGCTCTTGTGCTTCAAATGATAGTCTCCCCAACACTCAACTCTCTCTCACTAATTTGGATTTGGTGGAAAGATGATTTGAGTGGAAAGCAATTTGGGAAAGGCTAGATATCAAGATTCATATGGTTGGAATGGAATATCTTGGTCTCAACACATGATGAGTAGGTGGTTCTCTCTCAGAAATTGAATGTTGGAAGTGTAGGCATGTTCTGATGGCTCTCTCCATGAGTGAAGAGTGGGTGGAGGGGTATTTATAGCCTCCACACAAAATCTAATCGTTACACACAATTCACCAAACTCGGTCAGATCGACTCAGTTCATAATGTGACTGTTAGGCATTTCGGTGGGACTGATACGATCAACTCAACGGGACTTACGTGCTAGGGTTAGGGTAAAACCTCATCTCGGTTTGACCGATTACAAAAACTCGGTGATACCGATTTTGGTAGTAAGCAAAATAGAGAGTTGGTCAGGCAAACTCGGTGGGACCTATTGCTTATCTCGGTGGGACCAAAATAATTACAACAGGCAACAGAGAGTTTGCAAGCCCATCTCGGTGAGACCGAGATCCCATCGGTGAGACCGAATTGATTAGGGTTTCTGGCAGTGGCTATGTCAAGTGAACTCGGTGGCGCTGGTTGGATCAAATCGGTGGGCCGAGTTTGACTTTTGGTTTGGGACATAGGTGGATATGAGAATGGTTGAGGGCTTTGGAGCATATCACTAAGCACTTTGAGCAAGCAAGCCATTAAGCAACACCTCATCCCCTTTTAATAGTATTGGCTTTCCTAAGGACTCGGTGTAATCTTGGATCACTAAACTGAAAATGTAGAGCCTTGAGCTTTTGAGCTTGAGCCAATCCTTTGTCCTTAGCATCTTGAAGGGGCTCCACATCCTCCTGTCCACACCACTCCATCTGTTGAACTTATCTGAAATATACTAGATAAAAACATTAGTCCAACAAGAGATATGTTGACAATAATTACCAAAACCACCCATGGAGCACTTGTGCTTTCAATCTCCCCCTTTTTGGTAATTGATGACAACATACATCAAAGCTTTAGATAAAGATATAAGGAATAGTAGGTAAAGCTTTGGAAAGACATTTAAGATGCATAGGCTCCCCCTACACGTATGCAATCATGTAAATGCAGAGTATAAGAGCATGTGAATGCATAATCATGATAGAGCAAGCAATGAGTTACATGTATCTTGGCTATATGCATCAGAGCAAATGATGTGGATATAGGAATTGTACCTTCATGTTCATGAGTCCTTGCAAACAATGTGTACATCAGCAAGAGATCATCATGCACATGGGTGAGATGCATATACTTACCTTGTGGTCTTAAGATGGCTTAGGAAGAGATGAACCTGAGTAAACAAGGTTAGATAACACAGATATATCTACTAAACATAGCAAATGGCAAACCACAAGAGTACCAAGACTGGAATGACATATAGAGAATGAGTACTAGGTACTCCTATTGGATATAGACATGTCCCCAAGGATAAAGATATGCAATGAATTCAAGATTTCCCTCCCTTAGATGTCTTTCTCCCCCTGAATCTCATATTTGATAATGGGAGAATATAGGGAACAGAAAATCAGAGCAAAACAGATCAGAGCACAGAAACATAAGACAAACTAACATGTATTTCCCCTCTTAAAGACATGTGACTTCTCTCCTATTGAATACCAAGCATCTGGGGTATCTCACTCCATTTGATGCGATTAAGCATTCTCCCCCTTTGAAGTACTCTCCCCCTTTTTAAGTGAGTAAGCTTTGATGTGATCTCTCTCTCTCCCCTTTTGACATCAATTTCCAAGAAGGGATCTTCTGGATTGTGAGTCAAAATAGGTTTGGTCCTTGAGTCACAGAGCAAAGGAGCATTTAGAGTGTGATGCTGGTAGAGGACAAGAATCATTGAGTGGAGATGGAACAAAAGTGTAGGAACAAGTGGCAGTTGTCTTCTCTATAGTGAAATCGGTGACACCGAGTTGTATTTTTTGGTTGCACCGAATTGGTTTGGTTTGACCGAGAGTGACAGACCGGTGTGAACGAGTTCAACACAGAGGAAGGGCAATTTCTCACCTCGGCTCACTTAGGCAAATAAGATCTCACAAAGATTTGCAAGGAATTAACAGAAGGATTTGCAATAAATTAGATGTAGGGAATGCAGAACAAAACAAAGAAAAAGAAAAGAAATCTAGATGAAGTTTTTTTTGAAAAGAGAAGGTAAAAAAACATGCAAGAGACAAATGCAAGAATATAGAGAAACACTAGAGAACTTCATCTAGAATTGGTCGGCAACAAAGTCACCTATGTTAGAGTATATTGACTGAGTCAAGTGAGAACACTTGTTCATAGGTCATACTCGTCGTTTAAGCTCAAAATGGGGTTACCATTTTTCGTTTAAGCATTTGATGTATTCACATCTTGTTGAGTTGCTTTGACCCATGACTTGGGGTAAAGCTTCTCTAAGATGGAATAACATACCTTGGGTGGTGGTGTTGAACTTGATCATGTAGTTGAACTTGTGTGGGATGCTCAAGATTGATGTAGCTCATCAAAGATTGGGAGCACCACTTTTAGTTTGAGTTCATCTACCTACATTGGTTAGTCTTGCAAGGAAGAGCACTTGTGTATCCAAATTGACAAACATGAATTTGGTACCAAATGAAATTTGATATATAGAAATGGTCAAAGGATATGTTGAAAGGTTTCATGCTTCCTTGTCTTCAACCACCATATTGTAGAGACTTGGTGATGTAGAGATTGCTCAAGATGTGAGTGATTTGCAATCTCATAGATTTTGATTAATCCAAGCACCTACAAGGGTTAGATAGCATGCAAGGGTGCAAATATATCCACGACATATGATCATCATCATAAGAGAAACATCAACGATTAGTCAAAGGCTCATGCCTTGCATGTATCCAAATGGAGTTTCTACTCCAAGTTTGAAGCATCAATGATGTTCAATTCACCTCTCAAATGGCAAAATACTTTCTCATCAAGCAGTTTGGTGAATATATCCGCCAATTGCTTATTGGTACGAACATGCTTAAGATCAATGTCCCCTTTGGCAACATGATCACGAATGAAATGATGACGAACTTCAATATGCTTGGTTCGAGAATGTTGCACGGGATTATGAGCAATCTTAATAGAACTTTCGTTGTTACAAAGCAATGGAACATGTTTCACATAGATCCCATAATCTTTAAGAGTTTGGGTCATCCAAAGTAATTTAGCACAACATGAACCGGCGGCAATGTATTCCGCTTCGGCGGTGGATAATGATACCGAGTTTTGTTTCTTGGAGGACCAAGACACAAGAGATCTACCAAGAAATTAACAAGTACCCGAAGTGGTTTTTCTATCAACCTTGTCTCCGGCATAGTCCGAGTCGGAATAGCCAACAAGATCAAAAGAGGACCTCTTAGGATACCAAATGCCAAAATTTGGTGTATGTATTAAGTATCTCACTATCCTTTTCACGGCCTTAAGATGACATTCTTTGGGGGGTGCTTGATATTGTGCACACATGCACACACTCAGCATAATATCGGGACGGGAAGCACATAGATATAATAGTGAACAAATCATAGAGCGATAAACCTTTTGGTCAACCGGTTTGCCATCCTTGGTCAAGTCAAGATGTCCACTAGTAGGCATGGGATTTTTCATACCTTTGCTTTCTTGCATGTTGAACTTCTTGAATAAGTCCTTGGTATACTTTGTTTGGGAAACAAAGGTGCCTTCCTTAGTTTGCTTGATTTGCAAACCAAGGAAGAATTTGAGTTCACTCATCATAGACATCTCAAACTTCTCTGACATTAGCTTTCCAAGCTTTTCACTAAAATGAGGGCTAGTTGAACCAAATATGATATCATCAACATAAATTTGGCACACAAATAATTCACCATTAACCCTTTTAGTAAAAAGAGTAGAATCAATCTTTCCAATCTCAAAGCCTTTTTCAATAAGGAACTTGGTCAAGCATTTGTACAATGCTCTAGGAGCTTGTTTAAGACCATAAAGAGCTTTGTGAAGTTTGTAAACATGATCAGGTTTCTTAGGATTAACAAAGCCGGGAGGTTGCTTAACATAAACTTCCTCCTCTATTTCACCATTTCAAAAAGCACTTTTAATGTCCATTTGGTACAAGGTGATATCATGGTGATTAGCATAGGCAAGTAACATGCGGATGGACTCAAGTCTAGCAACGGGGGCATATGTCTCACCATAGTCCATACCTTTCACTTGAGTGTAGCCTTGGGTGATGAGACGTGCTTTGTTGCGAACTACTTGTCCATCTTCGTCTTGCTTGTTGCGAAACACCCATTTGGTATCGCTGATGTTGTGGTTGTTGTCGGGCTTCTCGGCCAATGTCCACACTTGATTTCTCTCAAAGTTGTGTAGCTCTTCGTGCATGGAATTTATCCAATCCGGATCTTCCAATGCTTCTTCAACCTTCATAGGTTCAATGCTAGAGATGAATGAATAGTGTTCACAAAAATTAGCCAAACGAGTTTTAGAGTGAGTGATTCTCCCGGTTTGGATATCATTGAAGATTTGCTCGATGGGGTGGTCTCTTGAAACTCGTGCTCGAACTCGTGAGAGCTTTTGCTTGGGTCGGGGAGGAACATCTTATTCATCATCTTGTTCTTCTTCTTGGCCTTCTTCGTTGTTATTGTTGGCGTTCTCTTGTCGAGGTGGAGAAGGAGGTTGATGAGGTTCATCTTGGTGTACTTCTTCGTTTTCTTCATCTTGGCGTGTTCCACTTGTGGATGCTTCCATGTCAACTCTTGGTTCACGTTGTCATGAGGTAGAAGCTTCCACTTGGACGGACGAGGTACTCTCCTTCACCTCCGTTGGACGAATCTTCCCAATAGACAAGTCTTGGATTGCTTCCGAAGGATCTTTATCTCCTACATCAATTGGCAATTGCTCTACTTGTGAGCCATTAGATTCATCAAACTTCACATCTAACGTCTCTTCAACCTTTCGGGTGAAATTATTGTAGACACGGTAAGTGTGAGAGTTTGAGCCATAACCAAGTAGGAAACCTTCATGAGACTTAAGAGCAAATTTAGAATGACGATTCTTATCGTATCCAACTTGGGGTTTGTTACCGGTGAGAAGTTCGTATGCCGTCTTGCCGAGTAGCTTGTGAAGATACAAGCGATTTGTTGCATGACAAGCTGTCTCAACCGCTTCCCCCCAAAGTGTTCTGGCATCTTGTACTCGTCAAGCATCATTCTTGACATCTCAATAAGAGTCCGGTTCTTCCTCTCAACAACTCCATTTTGTTGAGGTGTGTACATAGCCGAGAACTTGTGTGAAATTCCTTCTTCGTCAAGAAAGGTATCCACATTTGTGTTCTTGAACTCCATTCCATTGTCGCTTCGAACGTTCTTGATCTTCACTTCAAATTGATTCTGGGCTTTCCTAGCGAAGTTCTTGAAGATCTTTTGGACCTGTGATTTTGTAACACCCCGATAGTTCAGCTACAGTAATCCCCTTCTAATGATGCCTTGTCATCATTGTTACTGTTGCTAATATCACTTTGTTTCAAATCAAGTCCAAATTTTAAATTCAAATTAAAGTCAAATTTCAAACTTCTCAAATATGCAAAATAAATGTTCGCATTATTCTAAAAATTCCCCTGATCATTTGTCATGTTGAAACCAACATCTTTTGACTCACCAATTAATCCCTAATAAAATATAAAGTGGTCCGACAGCAACAAAATTAACCGTTTCAAAATAAACAAATGTTTATGTAGTTCCAATTGACTTGAAACTTTGTGTGCCTCTCCAAAATAATAACGAATATTTATGTGACAAGTTTCATAGTCAACTAAATTTATTTGGTATGAAAATTAAATGCAAAACATTGATGAAATAGTAAAACAGAAGTTAGAAAGTTTAAAAGAAAAAGGCCACAGTGCAGCCAGACCTTAGTGCAAAGTGGAGCCCAGCCCACTTCCACCTCTCCTTCAATCTCGCTACAGGAGCAGGGGAGGTCGTGGCGGGCATCCACGCCATGGTCGCGCCCCTGGGTGACGTGCCGGCGATCCCACGGCTTTCTGGGAGGATAAGAGCATCCCCAGAGCCCCCTCGACCAAACCCTAGATCACCCATTCCCCCCCTCGCTTGCCCGCTTCGTTTTCTTCATGCCCGAGGCTCTCATGGCCGCGCCGCCATCGTACGCGCAGCCACCGCACACCCCTCGTCGCCTCTCCAGGCCCAGAAGCTCTATGGGGGTCGACCTCATCGACTACAACTCCGAATCGGAGCTGGGAGGCCGCCACCACGTCGTCGTCTGCATCTTCTTCCCCAACTACGACCGCCACTGAACTCCATCGATTTGCCCTGCTCCGCCTCGTCCCGGGCCTCCCCCGAGCGCGCTGCCTTCCACTACCGACCCGTAGTGAGCCCCTGTTCGATTTCCCCTCCTCCCCCTCTCGAATCCATTCCGTAGGCCGATGTGAGTCACTTCCGTCGATCTTGCGCTCACCAACCATCGACCGCGCCCCGGACTCCCTTGTCGCGTCCTGACCGCGTCCTGCAACGCCTAGCCGACTGCTACGTCTTGAGCTTGCGTTGGTTTTCCCCGAAGAGGAAGGGATGATGCAGAAGAGTAGCATAAGTATTTCTCTCAGTTTTTGAGAACCAAGGTATCAATCCAGTAGGAGGCCACACTCAAGTCCCTCGTACCTGCAGAAAACGATAGCTACTCACAACCAACGCAATTAGGGGTTGTCAATCCCTTCACGGTCACTTACGAGAGTGAGATATGATAGATATAATATTTTTGGTATTTTTGGTATAAAGATGCAAAGTAAAAAAGTAAAGGCAAAGTAAAAAAGCAAAGCAAGATTAAAGTGATGGAGATTGATATGATGAGAATAGACCCGGGGGCCATAGGTTTCACTAGTGGCTTCTCTCAAGAGCATAATTATTCTATGGTGGGTGAACAAATTACTATTGAGCAATTGACAGAATTGAGCATAGTTATGAGAATATCTAGGCATGATCATGTATATAGGCATCACGTCCGTGACAAGTAGACCGAAACGATTCTGCATCTACTACTATTACTCCACTCATCGACCGCTATCCAGCATGCATCTAGAGTATTAAGTTAAAAACAGAGTAACGGCTTAAGCAAGATGACATGATGTAGAGAGATAAATTCATGCAATATGAAATAAACCCCGTCTTGTTATCCTCGATGGCAACGATGCAATACGTGCCTTGCTGCCCCTTCTGTCACTGGGAAAGGACACCGCAAGATCGAACCCAAAGCTAAGCACTTCTCCCATGGCAAGAACTACCAATCTAGTTGGCCAAACCAAAAGGATAATTCGAAGAGACTTGCAAAGATAACCAATCATACATAAAAGAATTCAGAGAAGATTCAAATATTATTCATAGATAGACTTGATCATAAACCCACAATTCATCGGTCTCAACAAACACACCGCAAAAAGAAGAAGATTACATCGAATAGATCTCCACAAGAGAGGGGGAGAACTTTGTATTGAGATTCAAAGAGAGAGAAGAAGCCATCTAGCTACTAACTATGGACCCGAAGGTCTGAGGTAAACTACTCACACTTCATCGGAGGGGCTAGGATGATGTAGAAGCCCTCCGTGATGATGGCCCTCTTCTTGCGGAGCTCCGGAATAGGCCCCAAGATGGGATCTCGTGGATACAGAAAGTTGCGGCGGTGGAATTAGGTTTTTGGCTCCTGTTCTGGTCGTTTGAGGGTACGTAGGTATATATAGGAGGAAGGAGTACGTCGGAGGAGCACCGAGGGGACCATGAGGCAGGGGGGCGCGCCCCCCACCCACGTGACCTCCTCTTTGACTCCTTGGAGTAGGGTCCAAGTCTCCTAGATCACGTTCGGTGAGAAAATCACGTTCCCGAAGATTCTATTCCGTTTGGACTCCGTTTGATATTATGTTTCTCCAAAACAGTGAAATAGGCAAAAAACAACAATTCTGGGTTGGGCCTCCGGTTAATAGGTTAGTCCCAAAAATAATATAAAAGTGGAAAATAAAGCCCAATATAGTCCAAAACAGTAGATAATATATCATGGAGCAATCAAAAATTATAGATACGTTGGAGACGTATCAGGCATCCCCAAGCTTAATTCATGCTCGTCCTCGAGTAGGTAAATGATAAAAAGAGAATTTTTGATGCGGAGTCCTACTTGGTATAATTTCAATGCAAATCTTTTTAATTGTGATATGAATATTCAGATTCGAAAGATTCAAGACGAAAGTTTATATTGACATAAAAATAATAATACTACAAGCATACTAACAAAGCAATTATGTCTTCTCAAAATAACATGGCCAAAGAAAGTTATCCCTACAAAATCATATAGTCTGGCTATGCTCCATCTTCACCACACAAAGTATTTAAATCATGCACAACCCCGATGACAAGCCAAGCAATTGTTTCATACTCTAACTTTTTCAAAACATTTTCAATCTTCACGCAATGCATGAGCGTGAGCCATGGATATAGCACTATAGGTGGAATAGAATGGTGGTTGTGGAGAAGAGAAAAAGGAGGGGAAGATAGTCTCACATCAACTAGGCGTATCAACGGGCTATGGAGATGCCCATCAATAGATATCAATGTGAGTGAGTAGGGATTGTCATGCAACGGATGCACTAGAGCTATAAATGTATGAAAGCTCAAAAAGAAACTAAGTGGGTGTGCATCCAACTTGCTTGCTCACGAAGACCTAGGGCAATTTGAGGAAGCCCATCATTGGAATATACAAGCCAAGTCCTATAATGTAAAATTCCCACTAGTATATGAAAGTGATAACATGAGAGACTCTCTACTATGAAGATCATGGTGCTACATTGAAGCACAAGTGTGGTAAAAGGATAGTAGCATTGCCCCTTTTTATTTATTTTCTTTCTTTTTTGGGCCTTCTTTTTTTTCTTTGGCCTTTCTTTTTCTTTTTTTATTGGGATAATGCTCTATTAAATGATGATCATCACACTTTTAATTATTTACACCTCAATGATTACAACTCGATTCTAAAAGAAAGTATGACTCTATATGGATGCCTCCGGCGGTGTACCGGGATATGCAATGAATCAAGAGTGACAAGTATGAAGTAATTATGAATGGTGGCTTTGCCACAAATACTATGTCAACTACATGATCATGCTAAGCAATATGACAATGATGAATGTGTCATGATGAACTAGATGGTGGAAAGTTGCATGGCAATACATCTCGGAATGGCTATGGAAATGCCATAATAGGTAGGTATGGTGGCTGTTTTGAGGAAGGTATATGGTAGGTGTATGATACCGGCGAAAGGTGCGCGGTATTAGAGAGGCTAGAAAAGGTGGAAGGGTGAGAGTGTGTATGATCCATGGACTCAACATTAGTCATAAAGAACTCATATACTTATTGCAAAAATCTAGAAGTTATCAAAGCAAAGTATTACGTGCATGCTCCTAGGGGGATAGATTGGTAGGAAAAGACCATCGCTCGTCCCCGACCGCCACTCATAAGGAAGACAATCAATAAATAAATCATGCTCCGACTTCATCACATAACGGTTCACCATACGTGCATGCTACGGGAATCACAAACTTTAACACAAGTATTATTTAAATTCACAACTACTCAACTAGCATGACTTTAATATTATCACCTCGATATCTCAAAACAATTATCATGCTTCAATCTTTTCTTAGTATTCAACACACTCAAAAGAAAGTTTCACAAATCTTGAATACCAAGCATATTATTATTAAGCAAATTACCATGCTATTAAGACTCTCAAAATAATTTAAGTGAAGCATGAGAGATCAATAGTTTCTTTAAAACAAATCCACCACCGCGCTCTAAAAGATCTAAGTGAAGCACATAGAGCAAAATTATAACGCTCAAAAGATATAAGTGAAGCACATAGAGCAAAATTACTTAGCTCAAAAGATATAAGTGAAGCACATAGAGCAAAACTACATAGCTCAAAAGATATAAGTGAAGCACATAGAGCAAAACTACTTAGCTCAAAAGATATAAGTGAAGCACATAGAGTATTCTATCAAATATTAATTCATGTATGGCTTTCTCAAAAGGTGTGTACATCAAGGATGATTGTGGCATACTAAGACACAAAGACACAAATAATACAAGACGCTCCAAGCAAAACACATATCATGTTGGTGAATAAAAATATAGCTCCAAGTAAATTACTGATGGAAGTGGACGAAAGAGGGGATGCCTTCCGGGGCATCCCCAAGCTTCGACTTTTTGGTGTACTTGGATTATCTTGGGGGTGCCATGGTCATACCCAAGCTTAGGCTTTTGCCACTCCTTATTCCATAATCCATCAAAAGAATTCACCCAAAACTTGAAAACTTCACAACACAAAACTTAAAGTAGAAAACTCGTGAGCTCCGTTAGCGAAAGAAAACAAAAGACCACTTCAAGGTACTGTAATGAACTCATTCTTTATTTATATTGGTGTTAAACCTACTGTATTCCAACTTCTATATGGATTATAAACTATTTTACTAACCATAGATTCATCAAAATAAGCAAACAACACACGAAAAACAGAATCTGTCAAAAACAGAACAGTCTGTAGTAACCTGTAGCTAGCGCAATATCTGGAACCCCAAAAATTCTAAAATAAATTGCTGGACGTGAGATATTTATCTATTAATCATCTGCAAAAAGAATTAACTAAATATCACTCTTCAAATAAAAATGACAGCAGTTCTCGTGAGCGCTAAAGTTTCTGTTTTTTTACAGCAAGTTCAACAAGACTTTCCCCAAGTCTTCCCAACGGTTCTACTTGGCACAAACACTAATTAAACACAAAAAACACAACCAAAACAGAGGCTAAATGATTTATTTATTACTAAACAGGAGCAAAAATCAAGGAATAAAAATAAAATTGGGTTGCCTCCCAACAAGCGCTATCGTTTAACGCCCCTAGCTAGGCATAAAAGCGAGGATAGATCTAGGTATTGCCATCTTTGGTAGGCAATCCATAAGTGGCTCTCATGATAGTTTCATATGGAAATTTTATTTTATTTCTTGGAAAGTGTTCCATGCCCTTTTTTAATGGAAATTGAAATCTAATATTCCCTTCCTTCATATCAATAATCACACCAACCGTTCTAAGGAAAGGTCTACCAAGAATAATAGGGCAAGAAGGATTGCAATCTATATCAAGAACAATGAAATCTACAGGCACATAATTCCTATTTGAAACAATAAGAACATAATTAATCCTTCCCATAGGTTTCTTAATAGTGGAATCCGCAAGATGCAAGTTTAGAGAGCAATCATCAAAATCGTGGAAATCTAGTAAATCACACAAAGTTTTGGGAATAGTAGAGACACTAGCACCCAAATCACACAAAGCATAAAACTCATGATCTTTAATTTTAATTTTAATAGTTGGTTCCCCCTCATCATAGAGTTTTCTAGGGATATAAACTTTCAACTCAAGTTTTTCTTCATAAGATTGCATCAAGGCATCAACAATATGTTCGATGAAGGCTTTATTTTGACTATAAGCATGTGGAGAATTTAGCACGGATTGCAACAAGGAAATACAATCAATTAAAGAACAACTTTCATAATTAAATTCCTTGAAATCCAATATAGTGGGTTTAGCAACATCTAGATTTTTATTTCGTTCAATCCCACTTTCATCAATTTCATCATTAAGATCTAAATACTCCGAATTTTTAGAACGCCTTCTATGTAAAGGAAGATCATATTCAGTTTCATCAAGATTTATATTGCAAAATAAAGATTTAATAGGAGACACATCAATAACTTTTAGATTTTTCATCTTGATTTTCATAGGAATTGGAGGAACACGCTTTAATAAAGGCATCTTTGGAAGCACGCATCCTAGCGGTTCTTTCCTTGCACTCATCAATGGAAATTCTCATGGCTTTGAGAGACTCATTGATATCATGCTTAGGAGGAATAAGCTTTAAAGAATCAATCTCAAGAGAAATTCTATCAATGTTTCTAGCCAAATCATCAACTTTAAGCAATTTCTCTTCAAGCAAAGCATTAAAATTCTTTTGTGAATTCATAAACTCTTTAACACTATTCTCAAATTAAAAGGGCATCTTATTATAATTTCCATAAGAGTTGTTGTAGGAATTCCCATAATTATTAGAATGATTACTAGGATATGGCCTAGGGTTAAAATTCCCTCTATAAGCGTTGTTACCAAAATTATTCCTACCAACAAAATTCACATCCATATATTCATTGTTATTCTCAATCAAAGTAGACAAAGGCATATCATTAGGATCAGAAGAAACACTCTTAGTAGCAAATAATTTCATAAGTTCATCCATCTTTCCACTCAACACATTGATTTCTTCTATTGCATGCACTTTTTTATTAGAAGATCTTTCAGTATGCCATTGAGAATAATTAACCATAATATTATCTAGGAATTTAGGAGCATCTCCTAAAGTGATTTCCATAAAAGTGCCTCCCGCGGCCGAATATAAAAGATTTCTAGAAGCAAAATTCAATCCGGCATAAAAATTTTGTATAATCATCCACAAATTCAAACCATGAGTGGGGCAATTACGTATCATTAATTTCATTCTCTCCCAAGCTTGTGCAACATGTTCATGATCAAGTTGTTTAAAGTTCATAATATCGTTTCTAAGAGAGATGATCTTAGCGGGAGGGAAATACTTAGAGATAAAAGCATCTTTGCACTTGTTCCATGAATCAATACTATTTTTAGGCACAGACAAAAACCAAGCTTTAGCACGATCTCTAAGCGAAAAAGGAAATAGCTTCAATTTAACAACATCATTATCGACATATTTTTTCTTTTGCATATCACATAAATCAACGAAGCTATTTAGATGAGTAGCGACATCTTCACTAGGAAGGCCGGCGAATTGATCTTTTATAACAAGATTCAACAAAGCAGTATTAATTTCACAAGATTCGGCATTAGCAAGAGGAGCAATTGGAGTGCTAAGGAAATCATTATTATTGGTATTGGTGAAGTCACACAATTTAGTATTATCTTGGGCCATCGTGACAAACAAGCAATCTAACACACGAGCAAACAAAAAGCAAGCGGGCAAAAGAGGCAAATAGAGAGGGAGGATAGAGAGAGAGATGGAGAATAAAACGGCAAGGGTGAAGTGGGGGAGAGGAAAATGAGAGGCAAATGGAAAATAATGTAATGCGAGAGATAGGGATTGTGATGAGTACTTGGTATGTTGACTTTTTGCGTAGACTCCCCGGCAACGGCGCCAGAAATCCTTCTTGCTACGTCTTGAGCTTGTGTTGGTTTTCCCCGAAGAGGAAGGGATGATGCAGCAGAGTAGCGTAAGTATTTCCCTCAGTTTTTGAGAACCAAGGTATCAATCCAGTAGGAGGCCACGCTCAAGTCCCTCGTACCTACACAAAACGATAGCTACTCGCAACCAACGCGATTAGGGGTTGTCAATCCCTTCACAGTCACTTACGAGAGTGAGATATGATAGATATAATATTTTTGGTATTTTTGGTATAAAGATGCAAAGTAAAAAAGTAAAGGCAAAGTAAAAAAGCAAAGCAAGATTAAAGTGATGGAGATTGATATGATGAGAATAGACCCGGGGGCCATAGGTTTCACTAGTGGCTTCTCTCAAGAGCATAATTATTCTACGATGGGTGAACAAATTACTATTGAGCAATTGACAGAATTGAGCATAGTTATGAGAATATCTAGGCATGATCATGTATATAGGCATCACGTCCGTGACAAGTAGACCGAAATGATTCTGCATCTACTACTATTACTCCACTCATCGACCGCTGTCCAGCATGCATCTAGAGTATTAAGTTAAAAACAGAGTAACGCCTTAAGCAAGATGACATGATGTAGAGAGATAAATTCATGCAATATGAAATAAACCCCATCTTGTTATCCTTGATGGCAACGATGCAATACGTGCCTTGCTGCCCCTTCTGTCACTGGGAAAGGACACCGCAAGATCAAACCCAAAGCTAAGCACTTCTCCCATGGCAAGAACTACCAATCTAGTTGGCCAAACCAAATGGATAATTCGAAGAGACTTGCAAAGATAACCAATCATACATAAAAGAATTCAGAGAAGATTCAAATATTATTCATAGATAGACTTGATCATAAACCCACAATTCATCGATCTCAACAAACACACCGCAAAAAGAAGATTACATCGAATAGATCTACACAAGAGAGGGGGAGAACTTTGTATTGAGATTCAAAGAGAGAGAAGAAGCCATCTAGCTACTATCTATGGACCCGAAGGTCTGAGGTAAACTACTCACACTTCATCGGAGGGGCTAGGATGGTGTAGAAGCCCTCCGTGATGACGGCCCTCTTCCGGCGGATCTCCGGAACAGGCCCCAAGATGGGATCTCGTGGATACAGAAAGTTGCGGCGGTGGAATTAGGTTTTTGGCTCCTGTTCTGATCGTTTGGGGTTACATAGGTATATATAGGAGGAAGGAGTACGTCGGTGGAGCACCGAGGGGCCCACGAGGCAGGGGGCGCGCCCTAGGGGGCGCGCCCCCCACCCTCATGACCTCCTCTTTGACTCCTTCGAGTAGGGTCCAAGTCTCCTGGATCACGTTCGGTGAGAAAATCACGTTCCCGAAGATTTTATTCCGTTTGGACTCCGTTTGATATTCTGTTTATCCGAAACACTCAAATAGGTAAAAAACAGCAATTCTGGGTTGGGCCTCCGGTTAATAGGTTAGTCCCAAAAATAATATAAAAGTGGAAAATAAATCCCAATATAGTCCAAAACGGTAGATAATATAGCATGGAGCAATCAAAAATTATATATACGTTGGAGATGTATCACCGACCCCCGCACGCGCCCGCGTCCTACGCGCATGGCCGCCCAGGCCCGGATCGCTGCGCTGCCGCTACTGCTTCCCCTGCTGCGGCCTGCTTCCGCCCGACCCCGCCTTTGCCCCACTAGCGCCCGCCGCTGCGCCGTGCTCTTCTGCGGGACGCGTGCTGTGCCTCACTGCTGCTCGGCCCCCGCCTGCGCTACCACGGCGCCTC